>NC_142805.1:20973669-21001484 GCF_049724085.1 Artemia sp. Qi Xiang Cuo
TGCGTTTTATTCAAGCGAAAGCGAAGCAATTATCTTTTCTATTTTGTCACTATTAAAAGTGCTAACCCCCAACAAAAATCCTGGATTCACGCCCGGGAATATAAAAGAAACTTTATTGAAGGCTTGAAAAAATTATAAATTTACGCATTAGTTTTCTTGTCAATGGGCGTACATGTCTATACACAGAATCCCCCTTACTTTTACTTACAACGAAGCTGTTAGAAGCGATGTATTGCCCCCTCCCCCTTTCACATAATATCCTAAATATATTGTTAAACTTAATCTGTTTCTCTCCTTCCATACAGGTTACGAAACTACAATTCTAATTATTGCTTAAAAGTATTTTAATTTTGACGGAGAAACCCTTTGACTTGACCGCGTTTGTAAACACATCGGAAGAGGGGACGACAAAGTAATTATAACCCTGCGGAAATGTATTGTCAAAACATAGCGGGTTAATAGCTAAGAGATATGCAGAAGTTGATAAGGCTTACAGAAAAGCCAAATTTATCAAAAAGGTATTTCTTTGTGCGGTGGTTAGGTTTTGACGGTAAAAGAATATAGTTACGTTTTGCATTCAGTATGGTTTGTTGGGGGGGGGGGTTTGAGGGTAAAGGAATATATTTACATTTTAGCTGAATATAAAGATTGTTTGGTGGTTAGGTTTGTTGGGGAGGGGGGAGGGTTTGAGGGTATAGGAATATATATACGTTTTGCATTGAGTATGGTTTGTGTGGGGGGGGGGGGTTTGAGGGTAAAGGAATATATTTATATTTTAGCTGAATATAAAGATTGTTTGGTGGTTAGGTTTGTTGGGGGGGGGGGGTTTGAGGGTATAGGAATATATATACGTTTTGCATTGAATATGGTTTGTGGGGGGGGGGGATTTAGCTGGAAATATAGAGGGAAGGAATTTATCGAAATGCTATTTCTTTTTACAAGAATTTGGGATTGTAAAAAAATGGTGGGGGGGGATTTAGGTGGAAATATAGACGGAAGCAATTTATCGAAATGTTATTTCTTTTTGCGAGAATTTGGGATTGTAAAACAATTGTGGAGGGAGGGGGGAGTTAGCTGGAAATATAGAGGGAAGGAATTTATCGAAATGCTATTTCTTTTTGCGAGAATTTGGGGTTGTAAAACAATGGTGGAGGGAGGGGGGATTTAGCTGGAAATATAGAGGGAAGGAATTTATCGAAAAAAGTATTTCTTTTTGCGAGAATTTGGGATTGTAAAACAATGGTGGAGGGAGGGGGATTTAGCTGGAAATATAGAAGGAAGGAATTTATTGAAATGATATTTCTTTTTGAGATACTATGATGGTAAAACAAGGGGGGAGGGAGGGCGGCTTTAGGTGGAAAGATAGAGGGAAGGAATATATATAAATGGTATTTCTTTTGAGAGAATTTGGGATTGTAAAACAATGGTGGGGGGGGATTTAGGTGGAAATATAGAGGGAAGGAATTTATTGAAATGGTATTTCTTTTTGCGAGAATTTGGGATTGTAAAACAAAGGTGGGGGGGGGGGGGTAGAGGAATAAATGTAAGTTTTATCTGAATATATTTGCGGATTTCCAAGGAAAATTCTTTTGAAAAAAAAAATGAAATTACATTGATAATTGCGGCTGCCAAGGCCTCAAGCTCATCAATTATGTTAATTGTTTTATCCATTGTCAGGTTGTTTGCACTGTGTCAAACTACTTTTTGATAATTTAGTCACATTGCATGTCCGTTAGATACGAAATCTCAAGGGCGAATTGTTATGTAACGGGGAAAACCATATGTAACAAGCCCTCTGATTGGTTGAGAAGGGGGATGTAACCGACTCGCTGATTGGCTGAGAAGTGGGATCTAGCTGTTTCCCGGGAACTCGTAACATTTGGCTCGGAAACAATAACAAATACTATTTCCGGATCATAACATCTGGCTCGAACAGGAAGTAAATGTCATTAACTGTTTCTCGGAACCTCATAACATCTGGCTCGAATAACAATAACAAATACTATTTCCGGATCATAACATCTGCCTCGAACAGGAAGTACGTGTCATTAACTTTGCTTCGAACGACAATAACATTGACCCCATTAACCACGTGTTCTCTCTAATGACTCTGTTCAAAACAACATTGACCTTGGCATTTTGCCTCGGAAACAATAACAACATTCGCTAAGAGCGTGCCAAAAACACACCTGGAGGTCATTGACCGATTACGCAAGCATTCTCCCTAATGACTCTATGCCCATATATGGTGTGCTGATCGGAGCTCATGAGGCATCTCTACTCATAATTTGGGCTATATATTTGCATATAAGGGGGGGGGATAAAGTATTTGGATAGTTTGAAGTCAGAAAACAATTCTTACCTCATAATATGCAGAATAATTGTACCTAATTTACCCCTCCCCATCACTCCCCCTAATGTACAAATATATAGCCCAAATTCGTTTCTAAAGTAACGAAGAAACCAGTTTGTTCTCGAGTTTTACATATCGTAATTTTGAACCAGTGGCGTATAACACACAAGTATCGGATTTTTTCATGGATGGAGAACTTTAACGTAAAGAGCGAGGTCTTGAGGAGGAGGCAACCCCTTTCATATATGCAATAATTTCAATTCGTTTTCAGGTTTGATGTTGCTTCTCACTTTCAGTTGAAAAACTTGTTGTTTTTTTTTATTTAATTACTTACACATAGTATTTGTTATTATATGGGAAACATAAGATTTTCTAAAGAAAAGTAAAGAGCCTCATTAAACCAAAAATGAGCAGAAATAAAGTCAATTAGTCTTCAAAGTAAAAACTACGGAGTATAATAGGAAAAAAAATTAAAAAGATATTAAATATTTTTATATGAAAAAAGACTATGTCATTAACTTTTTCCACAAAACAATTTTGTCAAGGAATAGTAAACAGCCTCATTAAGCCAAAAATGAGTAGAAATACATTCAAATAATTTTCCAAGCGTAAAACTACCACAAATCACCATAAATAAATGAATTGAACCCAAAACGAACAGAAATAACAGTAAATAACCTATTCAAACTCAAAATAGCAACAATTAGCATGAGTAGAGCTGACAACCCCCACACCTCCTCAAGACCAGAACATAATTTGCACTCTACTGAAAACAAAATACATTTTAAATTTTTTCACTTTTTTGACTTTAAAAAATAAAGAAAAATTAAGACTATAAGGAATAGACATCAGAATATGTATATCAAACTGACAATACACGGTTTTTTTTTTTAAGTAAAGTGCAAATTATTTTATGGTCTGAAGAAGACATGGGTGTTGTCAGCCATACTCCTTTTACTTTTTCTCCTTTTACTATTTTAATTTCTGTTAGTTTTGGGTTTCATTTATTTGTTAATGGTGAATTTGGTAGTTTTACACATGGAAGATATCAGAAAAACAAACTCATAGAATTTGACAACGCTTTTGTCCGTAAAAACTTAAACAATTTAGAATTTGTTGGTTCTCAAAGCCAACTATCTTTTCAAAGGATAGCCAAACCTTCTTAAACTTTTTGGTGCCATGTGTTGTAGCTTAAATTTGATGATTGTTCGCCTATATTTTTTTCTAATTCATTTTTTCTCTTTTGTTTTAGTTTGGCACCTGCTACCACCGAAAATTGCATAAGTTCATATGGAAGTCTTTTCAACACAAATGGATTTGTGTTTTTTTTCTAAGTTTTTAAGATACTTCTGGTGTGTCAATTCCTCTTTTTCCCGTTCCTAGGCATTTTTCAACGAAAATAAAAAAAACTCAAATAAAAGTTTCAAATTTAGAAGGGGGGGGGGGTATTTTCCGCGAGGGTTTTTTTTTCAAAAGGAGGGGGTATTTTCCGCGGGGGCTACTTTCCGTGGGTGGTTACTTTTTTTTTGGGGGGGGGGACCCCTCCCCCCAATTACTACATTCATTTATATTATTTTACTGTGTTCATGGTCGTATATTTGACTTTAAAATACAATTATTTATCTATCTATCTAATATACAGAATAATTGTACCAAACACATTTTGCATGCAGACCGGCTCTGCTTTACCCCCCCCCCCTCCTCCCCCCCATAATATGCAAATCTATAGCCCAAATTTATTTCTAAAGTAACGAAGAAACTAACAAAAAAAAACATGTGTTCTCGAATTTTACACAGCGTAAACTTGAGTGAGTGGTGCATAATACACAAGTACCAAAATTCCTTCCTCCTACGGAAATAAAAAAAAATAAAACTCAAATAAAATTCTCGAATTTGGAAAGCCTTATTTTCTAGGGGGGGTATTTTCCCGGGGGTAGTTACGGGGGGGGGGTATTTTCCGGGGGGCATTTTCCTCGGGGGATATTTTCTGGGGGGAGTATTTTCCGGGGGGTAAATTATGGGGAGGGGATAAACACCTAAAACCGTACGAAAAATGTGGTTCAATTCCGCTTTCTAGGGCTATAATGAAAGAAAGGTTGGGATGGTTATGGCACGTTGTGCGGATGAAGGATGACAGACTGCCGAAGATTGTCCTTTTCGGCTAACCGTCTAGGGCTAAACGGAAAGCAGGTTGTTCTCGTCTGGGGTGGGTGGATGTCAAAGAAAGATTCAAAGGAAAAGGGAACTTCCTGGGAGGGTGTGAAGAGGGAGCATTGAATAGATTGGGATGGAGGAGGAGTGTACGTATCTGTGTTGGCCTCAGGTGGCTTGGTGCTGCAGTGAGTTGTTAGTAGTAGTAGTAGGCTGGTGCCTGATCACCATGTGACAAAAGAATTTTTAGCCTCCAAGATTGTCAACAATTCTATAAGCCTATCCCAGCCTATTCAGTGGAGGTGTCCTTAATTCCTGTGATCAGAACATCTAACAGAAGAAGTTGTTGTATGCCAACTAAACTTATTGAAAAATGAGAAAGATTTCCTAGCTGTAGTTTTTCGAGGTCATGTATGATCCAGCTTCTGTCTGTTGGAGGAGGGGGTGTGCTTAGATCTTTGCTGTGACCCTTGTAAAGGGTTTACGTCTTGATGTGGCTGAACGTTGTAGTTTTTTCGTATTATTTTCTGAAGCGAAGAGTATGGTAAAAAAAAGTAGCAAAACATCCCTATTTTATCAGTGGCGTAATTTCGTCAAAATTATGGTGGAGGGGGGGGGGGGGATAAAAACTAAAAATAAGTCAGTTGGTACCATAAAGATACTATTTAGTAACATAAAAGTACTATAAAGGTAAATAGGCCTATTTACTAAAAAAAACTAATTTGTTTCTGTTGATTCTTGAATTATGCAAGTTTATCTTAGTTTTAACAAGCTTTTGGAAAAAACAAAATTTCATCTGGGGGGGGGGGCAAACTGGGGTCGGGGAGGGGCAGTTGTCCCCCCTGCCTTACAGCGAATTACGCCCCTGATTTTTATTATTCCACAGAATGGTGAGATAAGAGTGTTGTTCATGATACTTCCTAGCCCTCCAAAGCTAAGTTTAGATTTTTGTTTCTTTATTTACAAACAGAAAAATTTTTTTTATAAAATACAAAAGCTACAGAAATAAAAACAATTGACGTTCTTGCTAGCATGCGCCATAAGATGTTATCTAGCTTCATCAACTTTAATACAGTAACAACTAATAAATAAAACTAAAAAAAGAAAAAAAAGTTATCAAAGGGAAGATTTTCAGGCACTCAAAACAATATCGATTCCAAAGCTGCATTTCCCAACTACTTTTGTTTCAGTGAGAAAAGAGAATATGACCCAATCAAAAAAAATAAACAAATAAAAAAATAAAATAAAAAAAAATCACATAGTTAGAGAGCCAAAAAGAAATATTAAGATGGTCTGAGCAAATCAGTTTAATTTCATTTTTTTGTGGGGGGGGGGGGGGGGGTTGGCCGTAAATTTAGGCTTTACGAAAATGTTACATAACGCACTTTGAAGTAGAGTAGGTGTTGATAGTATCGTGAAACCAATCCTTGAGTATCCAATTTCTTATAATGTTGGTCATATTGGGACAATATGGATAATGTATTGTCTTTTCATACGGAAAATGTAAGGGAATCGAATAAGAATCCTTCCAAAAAAAAACTCAAAATTCCTTTCATGTACCCTGGAAAATTCTTCCGCATATCCCTAGGGCAGTGACGTTAATGGGGGGGGCGTCCCTTAAATTTTGAAATGTACCTTTTTAGAGATCATTTTCATCGAAGATGCTTTTTTTGATGTTAGAATTGGAAAAAAAATTGCAAATTTGCCATCCCCCAAGATTATTTGTCTCATCCCTTAAATTTTCATCAATTGACGCCACAGCTCTAGTGGTATGTGCATCCCTGGCTTGGATACCCTGTCCAGCTCAAGTCTGGTATTTTGGAAATAGGTTGAAAGTATAGGCCTATGCTATTTTGGAGATCTCGCTAGAATCGCGGGTACTTATGCATTATATGGGCCTTTCTAAAAAGTCAAGTTTGGTTAATGCTAATGAAATAACATAAAATAGGATGAATGCATAATAGCTTATAAACAAATTTGGGCTATATGTTTGCACCTTAGGGGGAGGGGGGGGGGGGGTAAAGCATAGCATAAATTAAATACGTAACCTAACCTAACCTAGGTACCTTTCCCCCCTATACCCCCAAAAACAACAATTTAAATAGCGTATACGCAATGAAAACCACGCGATCATTGTATTACTCTATAGCGTTTAACCCGTCAAAAACGGGTTTTTCGGGACTGGTTTCCTTGTAAAAGTCCATGTAGTGCCCAAGTACCGAATCGCGTTCATTCGCCATGGTTTCTTCATCTCCCAGAAATGTCAGCGTGATAGTGCTGGCTTTTTGGAATATCCCACATTTCAGCCTCGTTCCATATCATTTAGGATATCCTGCATTCATGAAATGTCAAAAGGTTTAAAATTAAGTATACTCCAATGCATTTTCCTCAAACCAGATTTTGCTGAAACTTTAAGTGGAGAGAAAACAGATTCGATTCTCACTCTTTTAAAGGGGTGTTATAATAGGCTTAATTTGTGGTATCAGTGAAAATATCCCTATGCTAGTATATTACTTGCTCAGTCACACAAAGAGGTGGGCATCACCCTCGTAATCTGAGATGCTACTTAACTAAACACATATTGAAAATCAGAAAACTATTTGACATATGTATAATTTTTTTGAAGACCTTATCAACAGAAAGATGTAGCCGCCAAAGATGGATCTTTGAGTGCCATTTTTCATGCTCAATTTTGTCATAACATTAACATTGCTCTTGCTCCGTAACGGCTCTAAATAATGTGTTGAATTTGCTCATTTAACGAAAATATAATTAAAAAAAAGGAAAATTTGTTTTTGAGATATGTGTGCATGTTATTTTTTCGTAGCTTTCTTTTCTTTTCATTCTTTCTTTTATTATTTTCCAAATGAAGTGGTGTTAAGGGGGTGAATCCTACCCTAATGTGGATCTGAAGGATCTTTCACGAAAAGCGGGAAAACGTGGCTCAAAAGGGTGTTTGAAGCCTTTTTGAGGCTTCAAACACCCTCTCTGCAACCCTTTGATCTTGCTAAACGAGTATAAAATATGTACACCTGGACCAGTCAGGGGGAAATTCTCCTACCTGGGAAATTAAAACTTGTAACCTGCCAATGCACATTTATCCTATTTTGACCTCCTCACTTCACCAGGAAGGGCTAAAAAATTAAAATAAATATGGTCAGTATCTCATGCTGGTACATTCCCCGAAAAGAGCAGCTTCCACCTTCGAGTCTTTGATTTCCCTCCGCTATTAATGAGGGCTGCCAACTTCAAGACACTGTTTTACACCGCTGGGACTATCTCCGGTGTTATGAGAATCAGTAAACCAGGCCTCGAAGAAGTTTTTTTCGAATGTTATTTTGTTTTTAACATTTTCCCCCTAGTAATTGGTCAAATATAAAAAAATTAAAGGGTCCTCAGATGGGTCTTCGCAAGAATTCCTTCTGTGTTCCGCTGTAGGTCAAATAGTGCATACCATAAATATATTCTTGATATTTAAAACGGTTTCAGAATAATACGGAAAAATACAAAAATGGATCTAATGCTTATTCGTCAAACAATTCCTACAAAACGATATAATAGCTTTTATTTGTTTTTACAAGACAATCCGTCATCTATTTTCCTTGTTATCTCAAATCTACCTGAACTTATGACCGAAATATTACAAACTATTGAGTTAGCCGATCAAAGGATGCCGCACCTTGATTTTGGCTCGGAGCTATGAGATTTCTATTTGCGACAAAGGTCCATCATTATTATAACTGTTGTTGACTTTCTCTCAAAAGAGGGAGACAGCTTGTTGATTAAAGGATATAATGTTTGCTGATGTCCCCCCTTGTGTAACCTTATTATCCCTGCTCTGACTCAATGCTTGTACTAGCGCCACCAAAAGTGGCTCTTAGGGTTTGCATGTTGCTGCCATTTTTTCCTCAGAAATATTTAAATCGAACAAGTTGTGCGACCTTAGTGCAAGTTGGCACTAAGGCATGTTTTATGCTCAATTTCTGGGATTTTTTCGGCAATCTTTCTGTATTAGTTTTGAGTCCTGAAATAAATTGAACTGTTTTCTTTTTATGTGATTTTCTCAGTAATATTTAAATGGAACAAATTTTCTCCATCTTAGAAGTGATATTGAGCTAACAAATATTCCAAAATTACCATTTCTTACGTTTAATAAATGGGTGGAACCCGAGGGAGTTTTTATGCTCGTTTTTTGGCATTATCAGAGCACTGATATGAATTGACCTGTTTTCTATTTATGTAATTTTCTCAAAAATATTTCAATGAAACAAGTCTTGCGCTCCTAGCAGTGACATTGAGCAGAGAAATATTTCTAATTGAGCATTTGCTGCATTAATAAAAAAAATCATATTTCCAAATGGGTGGAACTAGAAAAAGTTTTTACGCTTTTTTGCATTTTTGAGCACCGAGCTGTGTTCTACCTGTGTAATTTTCTTTGAAATATTTAAATGGAACAAGTTTCGCGATTTTAGCAGTGATATTGAGCTGAGAAATGTTTCAAAATTAGTATTTCTCACATTAGTAAAAATTTCATTTTCCAAATGGGCGATACCAGAAGAGGTTTTTATACTAAATTATTTGATATTTTAGAGCAGTGAAATGAGCTTAACTATTTCTCTAATTTTCTGGAAATATTTAAACAGAACAAGCTTTGTGAACTTAGCAGCAATATTGAGCTGTGAAATATTTCCTTATAAGCATTGCCTACATCAATAAAAGGGCGGAACCAGAAGAAGTTTTATTCTCAATTATTTGGCATTTTTTAGCACTGAGATGAATTGAGGTGCGTTTGATTGTGCAATTTTCTTGGAAATATTTCAATGGAACAAAATTCCCGAGCTTAGCAGTAATATTGAACAGTGAAATATTCCAATTTAAGTATTACCTACATCAACAAAAGCTTCAGGTTTCAAATGAATGGAACTATAAGAAGTCCTTGCATTAAATTTTTGACGTTTTTTGGGTATTTTTCAGTAATAGTTTTGAGCACTGAAATGACTTGAGGTGTGTTCTAAGTGTGTTTTTTCTATACAATGGGCTGTGCGAACTCGGCAGCGATATTGAGCTAAGAAACATCTCAAAAATTAGATTCTTCCGTAGATCGGGTGGTGAAGAAAGCACTACTTTATCAATTTGTTCCTGGTTCGGGCATTTTTTTTTTTTTTTTTTTTTTTTTTTTTTTTTTTTTTATTATTACTGTACTATAAGAAACATCTCAAAATGAGATTCTGCCACAGACCGAACCAAGGCCGGTACGTTCAAAATGATAAAAGACCTAAAAACCTAATTAGAGTAAAGCCAAGACAGATCGTCTCGGTGAGAGGCAAAGCTGGCATAACTTTTTCAGAATTGCGTAAAATGGTTAATTTCAATTCTTTATGATGGTCTATCCTCCTAAGGCAGAACTGCTGCAGTTAGTCATTGTATTTCCTGCACTAATAAAAATTTTATATTTAAATTGGTGGAGCCGGAAGAAGTTTAATGCTCAATTTTTGGGTATTTGTTATTCGGCATTAGTTTTGATGAAACGGACTAGGGTGTTTTCTATTGGTGTATTTTTCTCAGAAACTTACTGAGAAATCAAACAGTTCGTGGTAACGAACTGGAAGTAAGGAGCAACCCGGCTCAATAGTTACTGAAACTCTAAAAAACGGAATTTTGATTCCAATAGATATATCAAAAGGATTGGCTTATTATGGTGGTTTCAAACATGTAAGTTTCATTAAGTTTAGTCTTAAAGGCTACAAGCCTGAGAAAATTTGCCAGATTTTCCAAAAAAGGAGAAACACCCCACTAAAAGTCGAAGAATCTTAATGAAAACCACACCGTCAGATTACCAGAAAACCTTACAGTAGAGGTTTCAAGCTCCTACCTACAAAAATGTGGAGTTTTTTATTTTTTGCCAGAAGAAAGATCACGGATGCGTGTTTGTTTGTTTATTTGTTTGTTATTTTTTTTTTCCAGGGGTGGTCATATCGACCCGGTGGTCCTAAAATATCGCGAGATGGCTCACTCGAACTGAAATTAAAAGTGCTAGTGCCCTTTTTAAGAGACCAATAGATTGGAGGGTAACTAGATGCCTTCCCCCGCCCCTTTTCTGCCCAAAATCGTCTGATCAAAATTTTGATATATCCATTTTGTTCATCATAGTTGAAAGGCCCAATAACTATGCTTTTGGATATAAAATGACCCCCCCCCCCCACAGCCCCAGGGGAAAGGTGGTTAATTATAAAAATTGTCCATTGTTTACGCATGTTATTTTTTTTATTTTGAAGTTTTTATAAATTTTCGGGGGGGGCGGGGACGAATTTTCTGTTGGGGGTTTTCCCGCGGGGGAATTTTCCAGAGGAAAGAATTTGCCAGGGGGTTAGCTTGTCAGGGAAAATTATACACTGGGGGAATTAGGCAGAATTCCTATACAAAAATTCTTTTTATATGTTTTGCTTTCTCATTTCCGTCTCAATTTTACGCGTGGAGTAATAGTCTTGGGTAAATTTCCATCAGGATTAAACTGTCTAGAGGATACTTCCATGGGGAGGGAGATTTCTCCGTGGAGGTGGGGCCAGGTTTTCTGGCATTATTTAGTTTTTTTTATCAGAAATTAAATTAAAAGAAAAGTTTTTTCAACTGAAAGTAAGGAACAACATTAAAACTTGAAACGAACAGAAATTATTACGTATATGAAGGGAATTGCCTCCTCCTCAACACCTCGCTCTGTACGCTATAGTTTGAATTTGTCCCAATTCCTTAAGAATGACTCCCGAAACTCAAGGGTCGATTAATTAAAATAAGGAGCTTTTTTAAAGTACTAAATAGCTTTAGCATAAAGAGCGAGGTGTTGAGGAGTGGGCAATCGCCTTCATATACGTAATATTACGCTGATAGCTAACTTCTCTAGCCAACATATCGGTCAAAAATATATACATATTTGTATTTGAAGAAGGTTGGAGTATTGAGGCAGAAGTATTTTAAATGCAATATTCCAAAAATGCGGCGTTTGATAATAGTTCTTACAATTAGCAAATTCTTCTGCTAGTGTCCTGTAAATATCTTCAGAGATAAACTCACCCAATGTATTGTACTTAATTGTTTCCTAAAGTTTGCATTTTGTTTAAGTTTCTGAATAATTAATGTTAAAATACAGATTAGAAATAACACACGACTGGTCGTGTGTCTGGGTTGGGTCTGGGGCTGGGTTGGCTACCCATTTTCAAAAATGTCCTACACTGAGTCGTGTGCACCACACTTGGTGAAATTTTACCACGCGTGGCAGAAGTCCACCGCACATGGCAGAACAATTGGAGTCTCAAGATAGACACCAGGTGTTGGAGAGGGGGCAATACTGCGATTAAAACCTAGTATATTTACTTAGAACTTAAACTATTTGGCATCTGCTTTTTCACTTCTCACATTTCTACTCCCTCAAAACCTTACTAGGGCATTTTGAGTCTTATCACAGCAACCGACTTCTCTATGCTTAATTTATGTGAGCATGTCTTAAAATTACGGTGATTCAAAAATAGAAAAGCTATTAAACTTTTGGGTAAAAATTGTCTCTCCCTGGCAGCGCCAATTCAAGAGTGACTACACTAACCGGTGAACTCAAAATTTCAATGAGTTGAGCCTGTAATAAGTTTCAAACTGATAAAATTAAAGACTTCATTAGCCAACCAAAATTTTTGTTATAGGTTTGAATATGCTTTTACTCCAAAATAATTCCTCCGCGCGAAAGTGCATACACATCGTAGATAATGCACATAATAAATAGCTAGTATCGCCCAGAAAATGTTGAATGGGAGTTTTTCAGTACCAAAAGCATCAAAATAAAAACATCATTTGCCTTTTTGTTTGGGGACAAAATACTGAAATCAAAACGCCAGTTGTCCACGGTATCGGTGGTAGCATTGCCCAGCCGTTTTTAGGCGGGGGGGGGGGTTGCTGAAATTTGAAAGGAGAAGACTGGGATAGACCAATCTGAGGTAAAATTGTTACTTTAAAACCACAATTTTCTTATACTTTTCTTTGTTTTAAAATTATGTGGTTTTAAAGCAGTACCACATTTTCGTCATCGAATCGTGGAAATGAGTCATCAATACTGAAAAGTCAAGTTTACCAAAAACTGCATATGAAGTTCTTTTTTCATTGCAAATTGAGTTCTCGATTTTTCCAATTTTCTGAAGTCATATATGGCCATGCCTTATCCAGGAATTTGTTTGGGGGGGGGATTTTTTTCGGGGGGAGTGGGATTGCACAAAAGAAACATAAAAAAAACCGTCAAAAACGTCTTTATATGCATCTTTGATACGTTCTTACGAGTCGCACAAACATTTCAGATGGGGGTGGTAGTAGAAGTGACCCTAAAGGTCCGAACGGGGCTCTCTATATGGGCATAGAATACTGACGGGGCTCCATATATGGGCATGGAATCCTTAGGAAGAACACTTGGTTAATGGGGTCAATGACCTAAATTTCCAAGGTCGATGTTGTTGTTGTTGTAAGTGCACGCTCTCAGCGAATGTCAAGGTCGATGTTGTTGTTGTTGTTTTGCGCAGAGTCATTAGGGAGACCACGTGGTTAATGGGGTCAATGTTGTTGTTGTTTTGGGCACGCAATTGAGTCATTTGGGAGAGCACGTGGTTAATTAAAGCGATTGGGAATTTGGAACACCTGTGCTGTCGACCTCAATTCACCTATCGTGAATCAATAATTCCCCTTAGAAACAACAAATTAATTCCCCTTTCTTGACAGATCAATCAACCAATGACATCATCTGTCAGACTTTAAAAATTTTCGTCTAGAAACAATTCTCCAGGAACAGATCCAAGTCATTAATGTCATTGCCTCGGAAACAACTCTTTTGGTCGAACTCCAAAGAATATTAATAACCAAAAACCAAGGAAAAAAATTCTCCAAGAAATATCTTAGCGATGAATTTTTTTAGCGCGGGAATCAGGTTTCTTATTAATTTGAAATGTGAAAGCACAGAGATGCCAAACAAAAGGAACACGCTGAATTACGTTTAGGGATTATTTGGGCGAAACTGTTTTAGACAGGTTATGGAATTATTTCGGCGAAACATTTAGAGACATTTTAAAAGATGATTTATGAAGAATTTGCGGTTGAGGTTTTGAGTATGGTCGTTATAATACACAAGTTTCATTGAACAGTGCTGTGAGGTCCTCTACCCCAAGCCCAACGGCTTCCAATCCCTCTACCTCAACCCCGAAGGAAGCCCCCGGTACTCAAAGGTCCACTGGGCTCTCAAAGGGCCCCCCGGCCCTCAAGGTTCCCCAGACCCCCCCCCCGGGGCCCAAAGGGCCCCTCCCCCCACTTTGGCCCCCCAAAGGGGCCTCCTCTCCCTCCATCTCCTCCCTCCTCCTCCCCTTCCCATCCCCTCCTCCCCCTCCCCCTCCCCTCCTCCTCCTCCTCCTCCCCTCCTCCTCCCTCCTCCTCCTCCTCCCCTTCCCTCCCCCATTTTTTATACTTTTTTTTGCATTGAGACACAGAACGACCCCCTCCCCCCGGCCCCTCCCCCCTCCAAAGTTCTGATTTTTCAAAGTTCATTTTGAATTTCCTTCGTTGAAATGCAAGAGTTGGAATGTTTCAGTAGTGTTTGGTTGTGGTTTACCTTGTCACAGTTACATTTTGTTGATTTTTCAAATTTCATTTTGAATTTCTTTTGTTGAAAGGCAAGAATTGGAATGTTTCAGTAATGTGTATGGTTGTGGCTTACCTTGTCACAGTTACATTTTCTTGATTTTTCAAAGTTCATTTTGAATTTCTTTCATTGAAATGCAACAGTTAGAATATTTTAGTAGTGTTTGGTTTACCTTGTCACAGATACATTTTCTTGATTTTTCAAAGTTCATTTTGAATTTCTTTCATTGAAATGCAAGAGTTGGAATATTTAAGAAGTGTTTGGTTGTGGTTTACCTTGTCACAGTTACAATTTCTTGATTGAAATGAAAGAGTTGGAATATTTCAGTAGTGTTTGGTTGTGGTTTACCGTGTCACAGTTAAATTTTCTTAATTTTTCAAAGTTCATTTTCAATTACTTTCGTTGAAATGAAAGAGTTGTAATATTTCAGTAGTGTTTCGTTGTGGTTTACCTTGTCACAGTTACATTTTCTTGATTTTTCAAAGTTCATTTTGAATTTCTTTCATTGAAATGTATGACTTGTAATATTTCAGTAGTGTTTGTTTGGGGTTTACCTTGTCACAGTTACATTTTCTTGATTTTTCAAAGTTAATTTGAATTTATATAGTTTAAAAGTAAGAGTTTGAATATTTAAGTAGTGTTTGGTGGTGGTTTACAGTGTCACTCTTAAAACTTCTTTATTTTTCATTGTTCATTTTGAATTTATTTAGTTAAAATGAAAGAGTTTGAATAGTTTAGTTGTGTTTTGTTGTGGTTTACATTTTAACAGCTACATTTTCTTGATTTTTCAAATTTCATTTTGAATTTATTTCGTTGAAATGAAATAGTTGGAATATTTCACTAGTTTTTGGTAGTGGCTTACCCTGTCACAGTTACATTTTATTGATTTTTCAAAGTTCATTTTTAATTTTTTCGTTTAAATGCAAGAGTTGGAATATTTCAGTAGTGTTTGGTTGTGGTTTACCTTGTCACAGTTACATTTTCTGGTTTTTTCACAGTTCATTTTGTATTTCTTTCGTTGAAATGCAAGAGTTGGAATATTTCAGTAGTGTTTGGTTGTGGTTTACCGTGACACAGTTACATTCTCCCGAATTTTCAAAGTTAAGTTCGAAATTATATCATGGAAAAGCAATAGCTGGAACATATCAGCTTTATTTTCTTGTTGTTTAACGTGTCACAGTTACATTTTCCGTATTTTTCACAGTTGCGTTTGAATTTAGTACGTTGAAATGCAAGAGTTCGAATATTTCAGGAGCGTTTGGTTGTTGTTGACCCGGAAACTTTTACATTTTCTCGATTTTTTCATAGTTCATGTTGTATAACTAACGCTACATTACAATTTTTTGTCCATCTCAGTAGTATTTGGTTACGTGTTACCGAGACACTGTTACATCCTCTTGATTGAAAAATGTTTATTTTGAATTACTTATATAGAAAATAAATTGTGTGACAATTTCTGTTGCGGTTGGTCGTTTGTTTCCTATTCTCTGTTACATTCTGTTGATTTTTAGTAGTATATTTTGAATTTCTTTTTTTGAAATGCAAGAGTGGAATATTTCAGTAATGTTTGGTTGTGGTTTACCTTGTCACAGTTACATTTTCTTGATTTTTCAAAGTTCATTTTGAATTTCTTTCGTTGAAATGCAAGAGTTGGAATATTTCAGTAGTGTTTGGTTGTGGTTTACCTTGTCACAGTTACATTTTCTTGATTTTTCAAAGTTCATTTTGAATTTCTTTCGTTGAAATGCAAGAGTTGGAATATTTCAGTAGTGTTTGATTGTGGTTGAACATGTCACAGTTACATTTCCTTGATCTTTTAAAGGTCATTTTGAATTTCTTTCGTCGAAATGCAAGAGTTGGAATATTTCAGTTGTGTTTGGTTGTGGTTTACCTTGTCACAGTTACATTTTCTTGATGAGTAAATTATCATTTAAGATTTCTTTCGTTGAAATGAAAGAGTTGGAATATTTTAGTAGTGTTTGTTTATTGTTTACCATGTCACAGTTACATTATCTTGATTTTTCAAAGTTCAGCTTGAATTTATTACGCTGCAATGCAAGATTTGTAATATTTCACCACCGTTTGGTTGTGCTTTACCCTGTCACAGTTACATTTTCTTGATTTTTCAAAGTTCATTTTGAATTTATTCCGTTGAAATGCAAGAGTTGGACTATTTCAGTAATGTTCGGTTGTGGTTTACCTTGTCACAGTTACATTTTCTTGATTTTTCAAAGTTCATTTTGAATTTCTTTCGTTGAAATGCAATAGTTGGAATATTTCAGTAGTGTTTGGTTGTGGTTTACCGTGTCACAGTTACATTTTCTTGATTTTTCAAAGTTCATTTCAAATGTATTTCGTTGAAAAGCAAGAGTTGGAATATTTCAGTAGTGTTTGGTTGTAGTTTACCTTGTCACACTTACATTCTCTTGATTTTTCAAAGTTCATTTTGAATTTCCTTCGTTGAAATGCAATAGTTGGAGTATTTCAGTAGTGTTTGGTTGTGGTTTACCGTGTCACAGTTACATTTTATTAATTTTTCAAGGTTCATTTTGAATTTCTTTCGTTGAAACGCAAGAGTTGGAATATTTCAGTAGTGTGTGGGTGTGGTTTACGTTGTCAGAGTTACATTTTCCTGATTTTTCAAAGTTCATTTTGAATTTATTTCATTGAAATGCAAGAGCTGGAATATTTCAGTAGTGTTTGGTTGTGGTTTACCTTGTCACAGTTACATCTTCTTGATTTTTCAAAGTTCATTTTGAATTTCTTTCATTGAAATGCAAGAGTTGGAATATTTCAGCTGTGTTTCGTTGTGGTCTACTGTGTCGAAGTTACATTTTGTTGGTTTTTCAAAATTCATTTTGAATTTCTTTCGTTGAAATGACAGAGTTGGAATATTTAAGTAGTGCGCGGTTGTGGTTTATCATGTCACAGTTACTGTCACTTAATTTTTAACATTTCATTTTTAATTTCCTTAGTTTTACTTCTAGAGTTTGATTATTTAAGTAGTGTTTGGTTATGGTTTAACGTCTAACACTTATATTATCATGATTTTTAAAAGTTAATTTCTAATTTTCTTTTTTGATATGCAAGAGTTGGAATATTTGAGTAGTGTTTGGGTGTGGTTTACCGTGTCACAGTTACATTTTCTTGATTTTTCAAAGTTCATTTAAAATTTATTTCTTTGAAAAGAAAGAGTTGGAATATTTCAGTAGTGATTGTTTGTGGTTTACCTTGTCACAGTTACATTATCATGATTTTTCTAAGTTCATTTGAATTTCCTTCATTTAAATGCAAGAGTTGTAATATTTCAGGAGTGTTTGGTTGTGGTTTACCATGTCACCGTTGTAGTTTCCAGATTTTTAAATTTTCATTTCTAATGTCTTTCGTTGAATTTCAAGATTTGGAATATTTTAGTGGCTTTTGGTTTAGCTTTTAACAGTTACAGTTTCTTAATTTTTAAATTTTAATTTTTAATTTCTTTCGTTTAAATTCAAGAGTTTGAATATTTCAGTAGTGTTTTGTTGTTGTTTACCTTGTCACAGTTACATTTTCTTGATTTTTCAAATTTCATTTTGAATTTTTTTCATTGAAATTTACGAGTTGCAATATTTCAGTAGTTTTTGGTTGTGTATGACCCTGTCACAGTTACATTTTCTTTATTTTTAAATTTTAATTTAGAATTTCAGTCTCTGAAATGAAAGTGTTGGAATATTTCAGTAGTGTTGTATGTGGTTTACCTTGTCACAGTTACATTATATTTATTTTTAAATGTTAATTGTGAATTTCTTTCGTTGCAACGCACGAGTTGTAATATGTCAGTAGTGTTTCGTTGTAGTTTACCTTGTCACAGTTACATTTTCTTGATCTTTCAAAGTTCATTTTGAATTTCTTTCATTGAAATGTAAGAGTTTAAATATTTCAGTAGTGTTTGATTATGGTTTTCGTTGTCACAGTGAAACTTTATTTATTTTTCAAAGTTCAGGTTAATTTCTTTAGTTTAAATGAAATATTTGGAATATTTAATTAGTGTTTGGTGTTGGATTACAGTGTAACTGTTACATCTTATTGATTTTTCAAATTTAATTTTGAATTTATTTCGTTAAAATGAAAGAGTTGGACTATTTAAGTAGTGTTTGGTTGTGGTTTACCTTTTCTCAGTTACATTTTCTTGATTTTTCAAAGTACATTTTGAATTTCTTTCTTTGAAATGCAAGAGTTGTAATATTTCACTAGTGTTTGGTAGTGGCTTACCTTGTCACAGTTACATTTTCTTTATTTTTTCAAAGTTAATTTTTAATTTATTTAGTTGAAATGCACGATTTGTAATATTTCAGTAGTGGTTGTTTGTTGTTTAACGTGTAACAATTACATTTTCTGGATTTTTCAAAGTTCATTTTGAATTTCCTTCTTTGAAGGGCAAGAGTTGGAATATTTTAGTAGCGTTGGGTTGTGGTTTACCGTGTCACAGTTACAATTTCTTGATTTTTTAAAGTTCATTTAGAATTTCTTTCGTTGAAATGCAAGAGTTGGAATTTTTCAGTAGTGTTTGGTTGTGGTTTACCTTGTCACAGTTACATTTTCTGGATTTTTCAAAGTTCATTTTGAATTTCCTTAGCTGAAATGCAAGAGTTGGACTATTACAGTAGTGTTTGGTTGTGGTTTACCGTGTCAAAGTTACATTTTCTTGATTTTTCAAAGTTAATTTAAAATTTCTTTCTTTGAAATGCAAGAGTCGGAATATTTCAGTAGTGTTTGGTTGTTGTTTACCTTGTCACAGTTACATTTTCCTGATTTTTCAAAGTTCATTTTGAATTTCTTTCATTGAAATGCAAGAGATGGAATATTTCAGTAGTGTTTGGTTGTGGTTTACCTTGTCACAGTTACATCTTCTTGATTTTTCAAAGTTCATTTTGAATTTCTTTCATTTAAATGCAAGAGTTGGTATGTTTCAGTAGTGTTTCGTTGTGGTCTACCGATTCGCAGATACATTTTGTTTGTTTTTCAAAGTTCATTTTGAATTTCTTTCGTTGAAATGCCAGAGTTGGAATATTTCAGTAGTGCGCTGTTGTCGTTTACCATGTCACAGTTACTGTACCTTAATTTTTAAAATTTAAATTTTAATTTCTTTATTTGAAATGCTAGAGTAGGACTATTTAAGTAGTGTTTGATTGTGGTTTACCATGTAACAGTTACATTTTATTGATTTTTCAAAGTTAATTTTGAATTTCTGTTGATGAAATGTAATTGTTTGTATATGTCAGGTTTGTTTAGTTGTGGTGGATCGTGACACAGTTACATTTTCTCGATTTTTCAATGTACATATCATATTTCTTTCGTTGAATAGCAAGTGTTTGACTCTAACTGTTTTAGTTGGATGTGTTTTAAAGTGTAACTGATACATCCTCTGGATTTTTAAGATTTCATTTCGAATATCCTTCGCTGATTAGCAATTGGAGTCAACTTACAGTCGTGTTTTATCTTTGTTTATCTTGTCAGAGTTACATTTTCTTGATTTTTCAAAGTTCATTTCGAAGTTCCGTCCTTTAAATACAAGAGTTGGAATATTTAAGAAGTGTTTGGTTGTGGTTTATCGTGTCACGGTTAAATTTTCCAGATTTTTCAAATTTCATTTCGGATTTCATTCATTGAAATGCAAGAGTTGTAATATTTTAGTAGTGTGTTGTTGTGGTTTACCGTGTCACATTTACATCTTCTTGATTTTTCAAAGTTCATTTTGAATTTCTTTCATGTAAATGCAAGAGTTGGAATATTTCAGTAGTGTTTGGTTGTGGTTTACCTTGTCACAGTTACATTTTCTTCATTTTTTAAAGTTCATTTTGAATTTCTTTCTTTGAAATGGAAGAGTTGGAATATTTTAGTAGTTTGCTGTTGTAGATGACCCTGTCACAGTGACAGTCACTTAAATTTTAATATTTCGTTTTTTTTTTCTTTCGTTTAGATGAAAGAGTTGTAATATTTCTTTAGCGCTTTGATGTGGTTGACCTTGTAACAGTTACATTTTATTGATATTTCAAAGTTCATTTTTAATTTCTTTCTTTGAAATGCAAGAGTTGGAATATTTCAGTAGTGTTTTGTTGTTGTTTACCTTGTCACAGTTACATTTTCTTGTTTTTTCAAAGTTCATTTTGAATTTCTTTCTTTGAAATGCAAGAGTTGGAATATTTCAGTAGTGTTTTGTTGTGGTTTACCGTGTCACAGTTACATTCTCTTGATATTTCAAACTTCATATTGTATTTCTTTCTTTGAAATTCAAGAGTTGGATTATTTCAGTTATGTTTCGATATGGTTTACCTTATCACAGTTACATTTTCTTGATTTTTAAAAGTTCATTTTTAATTTACTTCGTTGATATGAAAGAGTTGGAATATTTCAGTAGTGTTTGTATGTGGTTTACCATGTCTCAGTTACATTTTCTTGATTTTTCAAAGTTAAGTGTGAATTTAATTCGTTGAAAAGATAGAGTTGGAATATTTCAGTAGTGTTTGGTTGTGGTTTGCCGTGTCACAGATACATTTTCATGATTTTTCAAAGTTCATTTCGAATTGCATTAGTTGATATGCATGAGTTTGAATATTTCAGTAGTGTCTGCTGATGGTTTACCGTGTCAAAGTTACATTTTCCTAATTTTTCAATTCTTATTTTGATTATATTACATAGAAATGAAAGAGTTAGAATATTTCAGTAGTGTTTGGTTGTGGTTTACCCTGTCACAGTTACATTTTCTTGATTTTTCAAAGTTTATTCTGAATTTTTTCCGTTGAAATGCAAGAGTTGGAATATTTCAGTAGTGTTTGGTTATGGTTTACCTTGTCAGAGTTACATTCTCTTGATTTTTCAAAGTTCATTTTGAATTTCATTCGTTGAAATGCAAGAGTTGGAATATTTCAGTAGTGTTTGGTTGTGTTTAACCTTGTCACCGTTACATTTTCATGATAGTTCAAACTTCATTTAGAAATTCTTTAGTTGAAATGCACGAGTTGGACTATTTCAGTAGTGTATGATTGTGGTTTACCTTGTCAGGGTTGCATTTTCTCAATTTTTCAAAGTTCATTTTGAATTTATTTCGTTGAAATGCATGAGTTGGAATATTTCAGATATGTTTCGGTGGGGTTTACCTTGTCACAGTTACAATTACTTTATTTTTCAAAGTTTATTTTTAATTTCTTTTATTGAAATGAAAGAGTTGGATTATTTCACTAGTGTTTCGTTGTGGTTTACCTTGTCACATTTACACACATGTATGCACATGTACACACATGTGCTTATCATGAGTGCTCATGATAAGTTAACCTAACCTTTTCAGGTGAGTATGGTTAGGTTAGACTAGATTAAGTTAGGTTAGATTAGGTTAGGTTAGGTTAGCCTACGTACGCTTCACTTAGGTTAGCTTAGGTTATGTGAGAGACATGCGAAAAGTTAGGTGTATGATTAGGTTAGGTTAGGTTAGATTAAGTTAGGTTAGGTTAAGTTAGGTTAGGCTAGGTTAGCCTACGTACGCGCGCTGTACGTAGGCTAACCTAGCCTAACCTAACTTAACCTAACTAATCTAACCTAACCTAACCTAATCATACACCTAACTTTTCGCATGTCTCTCACCTAACCTAAGCTAACCTAAGTGAAGCGTACGTAGCGACCTAACCTAACCTAATCTAACCTAACTTAATCTAGTCTAACCTAACCATACTCACCGGAAAAGGTTAGGTTAACTTACCATGAGCACTCATGATAAGGACATTTGTGTACAAATGTAAACATATTTGTAAATTAGACAAAGGTAAACCACAACCAAACACTAGTGAAATATTCCAACTCTTACATTTCAACGAAAGAAATTCAAAATGAACTATGAAAAATTAAGTGAATGTAACTGTGACAAGGTAAACCACAACGAGACACATCTTAAATATTACATCTCGTGCATTGAAACTAAATAAATTCAAAATGAAGTTTGAAACATTAAGAAAATACATTCTTGATAATGTAAACTACAACCAAACACTACTGAAATATTCAAACTCTTGCATTTCAACGAAAGAAATTCAAAATTAAGTTTGAAAAATCAAAAAAATGTAAGTGTGACAAGATTAAACTCAAAAGAACACTACTGTAATAGTACAACACAATAATTTCAACGAAGAAATTCACAAATAATTTTGAAAAATTGTGATAATGTAACTCTGACAAGGTACACCAGAACAAAACAGTACTGAAATATTACAACTCTTGCATTTAAACGAAAAAAATTCAAAATAAACTTTGAAAAATCCAAAAAATGTAACTTTTACAAGGTACACCACTACCAAACACTACTGAAATATTCCAACTCTTGCATTTCAATTAAAAAAATTCAAAATGAACTTTGAAAAATCTTGAAAATGTAACTGTGACAAGGTAAACCACAACCAAACACTACTGAAATATTCCAACTCTTGCTTTTCAACGAAAGAAATTCGAAATGAACTTTGAAAAATCAAGCAAATGTAACTGTGACACGGTAAACCACAACCAAACACTACTGAAATATTCCATCTCTTGCATTTCAACGAAAGAAATTCATAATTATCTTTGAAAAAATAAGAAAATGTAACTGTGACATGGTAAACCACAATCAAACACTACTGAAATATTCCAACTCTTGCATTACAATGAAAGAAATTCAAAATGAACTTTGAAAAATCAAGAAAATGTAACTGTGACAAGGTAAACCACAACGAAACACAACTGAAATAATCCAACTCGTGCTTTTCAACGAAGAAATCCTAAATAAACTTTGAAACATCATGGAAGTTTAAGTGTGATTTTTGAAAACACAAAAGAAAACAACTTTAATATTCAAACACTAGATTTAAAATGAAATAAAAACGAAATGTAAATAGTTTTTTGTATAAAAAGAAAATGAGACAATGTCCAAAGCTACCAAAAACACCATACCAGTAAAATATATTGAATAGAAATGAAATAAATTAAAAATGAAATTTTAAAAATCAGTAAAATGTAACAGTGAAAATGTAAACCACAACCAAGAACTAATTAAATATTCCAACTCTTGCATTTCAAATAAACAAATTCAAAATGAAATTTGAAAAATAAAGTGACTGTAACTGTGACATGGTAAACTACAACACACACTACTGAAATATTCCAACTCTTGCAATTCTACGAAAAAAATTCTAAATTAACTTTGAAATATAATGAGACTTTATATGTGACTCTGTAAACCACAACCAAACACTACTGAAATATTCCAACTCTTGCATTTCAACGAAATAAATGCGAAATGAACTTTGTAAAATAAGGAATAACTAACTTTGACAAGGTAAACCAAACCCAAACACTACGGAAATGGTCCCACTCTTGCATTTCAATTAAAGAAGTCCGAAATGCTTTGAAAAATCAGGACAATGTCACCGTGACACGATAAACCACAACCAAACACTCCTTAAATATTCCAACTCTTGCATTTCACCGAAAGAAATTCTAAATGAACTTTGAAAAATCAAGATAATGTAACTGTGACACGGTAAACCACAACCAAACACTACTGAAATATTCCAACTCTTGCATTTCAACGAGGAAATTCAAAATGAACTTTGAAAAATCAAGAAAATGTAACTGTGACAAGGTAAACCACAATCAAACACTACTGAAATATTCCAACTCTTGCATTTCAACGAAGAAATTCAAAATGAACTTTGAAAAATCAAGAGAATGTAACTGTGACATAGTAAACTACAACAACACACTACTGAAATATTCCAACTATTGCATTTCAACGAAAGAAATTCAAAATGAACTTTGAAAAATAAAGAAAATGTAACTGTGACAAGGTAAACCACTACCAAACACTACTGAAATATTCCAACTCTTACATTTCAACGAAAAAAATTCAGAAGGAACTTTGAAAAATCAAGAATATGTAACTCTGACAAGGTAAACCATAAACAACCAGTTGTGAAACGTTACTGTTCTTTCATTTCAATGAAAAAAATACAAAATAAAAAGCGAAAAATCAGGAAAATGTAAATTTTCTAAGTTGAACAACGGTGGTACCAACGAGGTGAAGTAAGACTATTGCATTTCAATGTGATCCATTCGAAATGTACATGGAAATTATTATAAAATGTAAATGTGAAAAGGTAAAACCACGACAATACACTACTGAAATATTCCAACTCTCGCATTTCGACTAATAAAATTCAAAATGAACATTGAAAAATCAATAAAATGTAACTGTGACAAGTTATACCATAACCATACACTACTGAAATATTCCAGCTCTTGATTTTCAAAGAAAGACGTCCAAATCAAATTAGAATATATAATGGATTGCATCTTCGACTATTTAAACCACAACCAAACACTACGGAAAAATAACAAAAATTGCTTTAATTGTAGAGAATTACTAAATGTTAATTGTAAAATCTATTACATGTTACTGTTTCAATTTACTCCCTAACCGTCCACTGCTGACAGAGTCAACCACTCGATTTTCATTAAAAGACAACCAAATGAACTTTGAAAAATCAATAAAATGTAAGTGTGACACGGTAAACCATGAACAAAAACTACGAAAATAGTCCAACTCTTGCTTTTCAATGACAGAAATTCGAAATGAACTTTGAAAAATCAAGAAAATGTAAATAAGATATTGTATACCATTGCAAAACAATTCTGAAATTTACGTTATCATGATTCTCAACGATTTAAGTACAAAGTGAGAAATGAAAAATCTTGAAAATGTAGGTATGAAAAGGTAATCCAAAACCAAACACAAAAGAACTAAAAATACAATAGATCAGCAAAGAAAGAAATAAAAAATAAACTTTTAAAAATCAAGAAAATGTAACTGTGACAGGGCAAAGCACAACCAAACAGTACTTAAATATTCCAACTCTTGCATTGCAACGAAAGAAATTCAAAATGAACTTTGAAAAATCAAGAAAATGTAACTGTGACAAAGTTAAACCATAACCAAACAAGACTTAAATATTCCAACTCTTACATTAAAACTAAATAATTTCACAAATTAAACATAAAAAAAAAGATTAATTCTAATTGACTTTTAAAACCTAACAAAATAACAAAATCAATAGTAAAACAACTGAATAAAATAGAAATAAATTAAAAACGAAGTATTAAAAATCAAGAAACTGTAACTGTGACATGGTAAAACATAACGAAACACTACTGAAATATTCCAACTCTTGCATTTCAATGAAAGAAATTCAAAATGAGCTTTGAAAAATCAAGAAAATGTAACTGTGACATGGTAAACGATAACCAAACACTACTGAAATATTCAAACTCTTACATTTCAACGGAAAGAAATTCAAAATGAACTTTGAAAAATCAAGAAAATGTAACTGTGACAAGGTAAACCACAACCAAACACTACTGAAATATTCCAACTCTTGCATTTCAACGAAAGAAATTCAAAATGAACTTTAAAAAATCAAGAAAATGTAACTGTGACAAGGTAAACCACAACCAAACACTACTGAAATATTCCAACTCTTGCATTTCAATGAATGAAATTCAAAATGAGCTTTGAAAAATCAAGAAAATGTAACTGTGACAAGGTAGACCACCATAAAACACAACTGAAATATTCCAACTCTTTCTTATCAACGATATAAAATACAATTTAAATTTTAAAAATCATTAGTAAGAAACTGACTCACTTTAAACCAAAAAAAAACACTACTGAAAAATTCCAACTCTTGCATTTAAATTAAAGAAATACAGAATGAACTTTTAAAAATCAAGAAAATGTAACTGTGACATGGGAAACCACATCCAAACACTACTGAAATATTCCATCTCTTGCTTTTCAACGAGAGAAATTCAAAATGAACTTTGTAAAATCAAGAAAATGTATTTTTGACAATGTAAATCACAAGCAAACACTGCAGAAATATTCCTACTCTTGAGTTTCAACGAAAAAAATTCAAAATGAACTTTGAAAAATAAAGAAAATGTAACAGTGACAAGGTAATCCACAACCAAACACTACTGAAATATTCCAACTCTTGCATTTCAACGAAGAAAATTCTAAATGAACTTTGAAAAATCAAGAAAATGTAACTTTGACACGGTAAACCACAACCAAACACTACTGAAATATTCCAACTCTTTCATTTCAACCAAAGAAATTCAAAATGAACTTTGAAAAATTAAGAAATTTTAACTGTTACATGGTAAACCACATCCAAGCACTACTGAAATATTCCAACTCTTGCATTTCAACGAAAGAAATTCAAAATGAACTTCGAAAAATCAAGAAAATGTAACTGTGACAAGGTAAACCACAACCAAACACTACTGAAATATTCCAACTCTTTCATTTCAATGAAATAAATTCAAAATGAAATTTGAAAAATCACGAAAATGTAACTGTGACAAGGTAAACCACAAACAAAGACTACTGAAATATTCCAACTCTTGCATTTCAAGGATAGAAATTCGATATGAAATTTTAAAAATCAAGAAAATGTAACTGTGACAAGGTAAACCACAACCAACCAATCCTCAAAGATTCCAACTCGTTATATACGACGTCTGAGTAACAAACAGATCTTATAATTATAAAGAAACAATAAGTGTGAGACGATAAACAGCTACCAAACCCAACGAACATGTCCCAACTCATGCTTTTCAGCGAAAAAAATTCAAAAAGAACTATTTAAAATAAAGAAATTGTTACTCTGACAAGGTATACCACTACCAAACACTACTGAAATATTCCAACTCTTGCATTTCAACAATAGAAGTTCAAAATGAACTTTGAAAAATCAAGAAAATGTAACTGTGACAAGGTGAACCACAACCGAACGCTACTGACATAGTCTAACTCTTGATTCTCAACTATAGAACTCCAAAAGAAAATCTGAAAAAACATGAAACTACAAAATAGATAATTCGTAGCATGAACAGAAGCTACTGAAATATTCCAACTCTTGTATTTCAACGAAAGAAATTCAAAATAAATTTTGAAAAATCAAGAACATATAACTTTGATTCGTTAAACAATAGGCGGACGCTAATGAAATATACAAACTCTTGCATTTCAACAAAAGAAATTAAAGATTAACATTTAAAAATAAAGAAAATGTAACCTTCACAAGTTAAAAAATAGCCGAATACTACTGAACTAATCCAATTCTTGCTTTTCAACGAAAGAAATTCAAAATGAACTTTGAAAAAATCAAGAAAATGAAACTGTGACAAGAGTAAACCACAACCAAACACTACTGAAATATTCCAACTCTTGCATTTCAACGAAAGAAATTCAAAATGAACTTTGAAAAATTAAGAAAATGTAACTGTGACAAGGTAAACCACAACTAAACACTACTGAAATATTCCAACTCTTGCATTTCAATGAAAGAAATTCGAAATGAACTTTGAAAAATCAGGAAAATGTAACTGTGACACGGTAAACCACAACCAAACACTACTGAAATATTCCAACTCTTGCATTTCAACGAAGTAAATTCAAAATGAACTTTGGAAAAATCAAGAAAATGTAACTGTGACAAGGTAAACCACAACCAAACACTACTGAAATATTCCAACTCTTGCATTTCAACGAAAGAAATTCAAAATGAACTTTGAAAAATCAAGAAAATGTAA
>NC_142805.1:21389056-21391556 GCF_049724085.1 Artemia sp. Qi Xiang Cuo
ACACACACACACACACACACACACACACACACACACAAAACTTACACCCACACGCAAAAACTTACATGCACACAAAAACTTACACACACACGAAAACTTACACACACACACACAAAACTTACACACACACACACACAAAAACCTTACACACACACACACAAAAACTTAGACACACACAAACTTACACACACACACACACACAAAAACTTACACATGCACACGAAAACTTACATGCACATAAAAACTTACACACACACACACACACAAAACTTACACAAACAAACACAAAACTCACACACACACAAAGCTTAGACACACAAAAACTTACACACACGCACACACAAAACTTACACCCACACGCAAAAACTTACACCCACACGCAAACACTTACATGCAAACAAAAACTTACAAGAACAAAAACAAATACACACAAAATATAAAATAACAAAACACAATCCATATAACAAAAAATCTATCTAAATTACGCAACCACACGAAATCATACGCACACACACACACACACACACACATAAACACAAAAAACTTACACTTTCACGCAAAAACATACAAGCAAACAACATCATACAATCAAACAGAAACTTAAACACACGCACAAAATCTTACACTCACACACAAAAACTTACACACACACACTAAAACTTAAACACACACACGAAAACTTACACACACACACACACAAAAAATTACACACACACACATGAAAACTAACACACACACACTAAAACAGAAACACAAACGCAAAAAATTACACACACACAAAAACTTACACACACACACACACACAAAAACTTACATGCACACAAAAACTTACACACACACACACACACACACACACACACACAAACTCACATACACACACACACTAAAACTTACACACACATCCCAAAACTTACACACACACACACACACACACACACACACAAAAACTTACACATCCACACGAAAACTTACATCCACACAAAAACTTACATGCACACAAAAACTTACACACACACACACACACACACAAACAAACACACACACACACAATAAAAATTACACACACACGACAAAACTTACACACACACAAAAAATCACAAACACACACACAAAACTTACACACACACACACAAAAACTTACACATGAACACAACAAAACTTACACACACACACACAAAACTTACAAACACACACAACTACACACACAAAACTTACACACACACACACAATACTACACACACACACACACACAAAACTTACACACACACACAAACATACACACACACACAAACTTACACACACACACACACAAAACTTACACACACACACAAAACTTACACACACACACAAACACACACAAAAACTTACACACACACACAAAAACTTACACACACAACACACAAAAACTTACATGACACACAAAAACTTACACACACACACACACAAACTTACACACACACACACACACACACACACACACACACACACACACACACACACACACACACACACAAACATCACACACACACACAAAAACTTACACACACACACACACACAACACATACACACACACACAAAAACTTACACACACAAAACTTACACACACAAACATACACACACACACAAAAACTTACACACACACAAAAACTTACATGCACACAAAAACTTACATTCACACAAAAACTTACACACACAAAAACTTACACACACACACAAAACTTACACACACACACACGAAAACTTACACACACACACGAAAACTTACACACACACACGCACACAAACTTACACACACACAAAAACTTACACACTTACCATATCACAATTACATTGTCTTAATTTTTCAAATTTCATTTTTAATTTCTGTCGTGAAATGCAAGAGTTGGAATATTTCAGTAGTGACTTGTTGTGCTTTACCTTCTCACAGCTACATTCTCTTGATTTTTCGAAGTTCATTTTGAATTTCTGTCATGAAATGCAAGAGTTGGAAAATTGGGGTATTAGTCCACCAGCCCGAATGGTGGAAATCCACTAGCTCAGTATTGGGGTCCCAGTCCACCAGCCTGAACGGTGGAAATTCACTAGCTCAGAATTGGGGTCTTAGTCCACAATCATTATTGGTGTAAATCCAATAGCTAATTTTTGGGTTCTCTGCCAACATTTATTATTGGTGTAAATTCTCTGTTTTTTTTTGTTTTTGTTAACTTATAATGCGCGCTCATGATAAGTTAACGTAACCTTTTCCGGTGAGTATGGTTAGGTTAGTCTAGATTAAGTTAGGTTAGGTTAAGTTAGGTTAGGTTAGCCCATGTACGCTTCACTTAGGTTAGCTTAGGTTAGGTGAGAGACAGGCAAAAACGTTAGGTGTATGATTAGGTTAGGTTAGGCTAGATTAAATTAGGTTAGGTTAAGTTAGGTTAGGCTAGGTTAGCCTACGTACGTGCGCGTACGTAGGCTAACCTAGCCTAACCTAACTTAACCTAACCTAATTTAATCTAA
>NC_142805.1:21396556-21411556 GCF_049724085.1 Artemia sp. Qi Xiang Cuo
TGTGTTTGTGTGTGTAAGTTTTTGTGTGCATGTAAGTTTTTGTGTGCTTGTCAGTTTTCGTGTGCTTGTGTAAGTTTTTGTGTGTGTGTGTGTGTGTGTAAGTTTGTGTTTTTGTGTGTGTTAGTGTTGGCGTGGGTGTGTTCGTTTTCGTGTGTGTGTGTGTAAGTTTTCTTGTGTGTGTGTAAGTTTGTGTGGGTGTGTGTAAGTTTTTGAGTGTGTGTAAGTTTTTGGGTGCATGTATGGGGACCGGGGGAGGGCCTTTGGGGCCCAGGGAGGGCGTTTGGGGATCCGGGGCCCTTGAGGATTGGGTGGTCTTTTGGGGGCCCAGTGGACCTTTGGGGACCGGGGGAGGGCCTTTGGGGCCCAGGGAGGGCGTTTGGGGATCCGGGGCCCTTGAGGATTTGAGAGAGAAAAAGGTTTTATTAAAAAAAATACAACACATTAACAACAAAACCCGAAGTTTATTAAACTTGTATGGGTACACATCACCTTTTACAAAACCCTACATACACAATTACTACCAGCCAGCCTTAGACCCCCCCCCCAAAAAAAAAAGGACAAAAAATAATAAGAAGAAAATAAATAAATAAAAATAAACGACATAAATTAATTTCTAATAATTTCACGACCTAATTGGATACCGAAGACACAAAACTAAAAATTATTCATTCTATTCTACCTCCTCGTCGCCCTCCCAAAAAAAAGTGTCACAATCACTTGAGAGAAAATTCGCCCAGCAAGGATTAAAACTCATATGTAGACAAACACTGCCCTTTTAATTTACTGCGAAATTCATTTAGCTCATCAATTGTTGAAATTACCTGCGTTAATGGTTCCCATACCCGAGGGCCAACATGTCTTATAGAAAAAACAGATCGCTTTGTAATAACCTGAGGTCGCCGAACTAGTGTTGATGTTCTAGTCGAGTAATTATGAAAATTAACACCACTTGTACACATTTCCCTAAAACACTCAGGTAATAACGCGTGTGCATATTTAAACATAAAAAGAGCATTATAAAAACGGAATAATCCAGCCATCGGTAATATATTTACTTGATTATATCTATGTCTAACAGACATATTATGATTATCTCCAGTTAAAACACGTAGGGCATTATTTTAAAATATTGGGTGGTCTTTTTGGGGCCCAGTGGACCTTGGGGGACCGGGGGACCGTTGGGGGGCGGTTGGCCCTTTGGGAGCCCGGGGGACCTTTGAGTACCAGGGGAGGGCCTTTGGGGGTCTGAGGAGGGCGTGTGGGGGATAACATTTCGAAATTTTTACTTTTTAGTTTACTTTTTTTTGCGGCGCATCCCAGCGGCACATCCTGCGGCGCTTTCCTGCGGGGCCTCCCTGCGGCGCCTCCCCCCCGGCGCTGTCCTGACCCGCGGCGCAACCCGGCGGCACATCCTGCGGCGCTTTCCTGGCCCACGGTGCATCCTTGCGGCGCGTCTCTGGTCCGGGGGACCTTTGGGGGCACTGGGTGGGCCTTTGGGGCACAGGGAGGGCCTTTGGGGGGCCGGGGGACCGTTGGGGGCCTGGGGGACATTTAGGGACCGGTGGAGGGCCTTTGGGACCCCGTTGGTCCTTTGGGAGCTCGATGGGCCTTTTGGGGGCCCGGGGATGGCCTTTGGGGTTCTGGGTGGGCCTTTGGGGGCGCCGGTGGCCCTTTGGGAGCTTGGGGGGCCTTTGAGGACCGGGGGCTTCCTTCGGGGTTGGGGTAGGAGGATTGGAACCCTTTGGGGTTGGGTTAGAGGACCTCACAACACTGTTCAAATGAAACTTGTGTATTATAACGACCACAGAGCTTCACCATTAAATTCTCTTCTAAATTCTCTTCAAAAATCATCTTTTAAAATGTCTCTAACTGTTTCGCCGAAATAGTTCCATAACCTGTCTAAAACAGTTTCGCCCAAATAATCCCTAAACGTAATTCAGCGTGTTCCTTTTGTTTGTGGCTTCTCTGCGCTAATGCATTTCAAATTAATAAGAAACCTGATTCCCGCGCTAAAACAATTCATCGCTAAGATGTTTCTTGGAGAATTGTTTCCATGGCCTTTGGCTATTAATATCCTTTGGAGTTCGACCAAAAGAGTTGTTTCCGAGGAAAAGACATTAATGACTTGGATCTATTCCTGGAGAATCGTTTCTATGCGAAAATTTTTAAAGTCTGACAGATGATGTCATTGGTTGATTGATCTGTCAAGAAAGGGGAAATTAATTTGTTGTTTCTAAGGGAAATTATTGATTCACGATAGGTGAATTGAGGTCGACAGCACAGGTGTTTGACATTCGCTGAGAACGTGCACTTACAACAACAACAACAACATTGACCTTGACATTTACCTCGGAAACAACAACAACATCGACCTTTGGAAATTTAGGTCATTGACCCCATTAACCACGTGTTCTCCCTAATGACTCTATGCCCATATTTGGTGTGGGGTTCGGACTCAATAAGGCCCTTCTACTCCTTTCAACCTAAACGAATTCGAAGCATAAGCTACTAAAGGAGTGACAATATATTCACTGTTAGCTTGCAAGATCAGACAACAGACACTATGTCTTGCAAGGTTACCAAAATAGCACATCTTCTTTGTCTTTGGGAGTGGCATGTGAAAGCAAGTTGAAATTTTCAGAGAATGTTATCTTTGGGAGTAAGGGGGCTTTTAGACCTCAAATCTTAACGCGGGAGATGGGGCAGACAGCGCCCACATATATGTCGTCTTGAAGTCAAAGGTAAATCTACAGACAATATTCGTATCCAGACTAATAAATCTGCAACATCTTTGGAAAGACTTTGAGCGTGCAGTCCACAATATCAGGTCGTTTAGGGGGGGGGGGGGTGAGATGAAAGCAAACTTGGATTTACATTTCAAACTCTGTATATGGCCAAGATAATGACACGAATTTTAACTGCTGTTTTGGCCCTGGGCGTCTTTGTATTGCAGAAACTGTAAGTAGTTGTAGCAGCAGAATATTCACAATGATTTGGCTAACTAAGATTTATTGGTCTAATAAGTAATAAATTTCTAGCCTCGTTTTTCTACCTTTTAATTCCGTTGTTTTTTAATTTCTAAGGCAGACAATTGGCTAAATCAAACTTTCAATAAAGGCTAATTATTTTTATTCCATATGGTACAAATGACATTTCAGTTTAAGACTGGATTTGCTGATCGTCAGCATCATATCACTTTTAAAACAAATTATATAAGACTTTCGTCACATTTAATTCAGTTTAAATATTCAAAAATAGCCCTAATTTTCATCACTATTTTCTTCTTTTTACTTCTATTCCTTTTAAATATACTAAACAATCGATGGGGTAGACAGAACTTTAATTTAATCTCTCAGATTTTTAGTGAAGCAAAAAATGACATTAGCATTCTGGTGGATTTGAAGGGTGTTGAAACTGTTATTTGCGGTAATTTACACTCATATTATATTTAACCGTATTGTTTATAATAATTTCGATTCGTATTAAGTTCAATTGATTCCTTCATTGTAATTAAATAAAAAAAATAAGCTTTTTTAATTGAAAGCAAGGAACGACGTTAAAACTTAAAACGAACAGAAATTATTCCGTATATGAAAGGAGCTGTCCCCTCCTCAACGCCTCGCTCTTTACACTGAAGTTTTTTATTGTTTAAAAAATAGAGTTGCGAGAAAGTCAAACTTTAGCGTAAAGAGCAAGGCGTTGAGGAGGGGGCAAGGCGTTGAGGAGGGGACAGCCCCTTTCATATACGGAATAATTTCTGTTCTTTTTAAGTTTTAACGTCGTTCATTACTTTCAGTTAAAAAAACTTTTTTTTTAATTTAATTTTTGAATATTTTTGAATTAATTCAGGTTTTGATTTTGGCTCACCGTACATGAATAATTAAAACAAAATTTGCATATTAATTTTACTTTTATTTGCTTAAATGGCTTTCTCGAAACTTGTTTAATTTTATTTACGAACGTTTTAATAGTAATAAATATACGTAACTTACGAATTAACTTACGTAACGAACTTCTATATTCATAGATTTTTAATGCATATATTACGGGGGTTGCCCCATAGTCAATACCTTGCTGTTTAAGCTAAAGTTCAAATTTTGTTCCAATTCTTTAAAACTGACCTCTTAATCACAAAGGCCGTTAGGTAGAATAAATAGCTCTTATGAAAGTACTATGAAATCTTTGGCTTCAAGAGCGAGATATTGACTAGCTGGTGAACCCAGTCATATACTTAATACTTTCTGTTTGTTTAAGTTGTGAGGTTGCTGCTTACTTTTAGTTGAAAAACTTGTTGTTTTATTTAATTTCTGATTTTTTTCTTTAAAAATGCTGGGAAATCCGGCGCCCCCTTCATAGCAATGTCCCTTCCCCCATGAAAACTTCCTTCATGAAAAGATCCTCCCATAAAACCCCCGACCCACCCAGACCCCCACCTACCAGATAAAATCCCCCCCTGAAAACCCCTGTATACTTCTCAATAGCCAATACTGTATGTTAACATTGGGTAAAGTACATAACTTTCAGCCCTCCCCCCGGGGACTTCGGGGGATTAAGTCATCCTTAAAGACAGAGTTATCATATTTTCAACCATTCTGAACAAAATGGCTATCTCGAAATTTTGATCGGTTGACTTTGGGGAAAAATGAGCTTTGGAGGGGGCCTAGTCGCCCTCCATTTTTTTTGGTCACTTTAAAAAGGCAGTAGAACTTTTAATTTCAGTTCCAATGAGCCCTCCCGAGATATTCTAGGACCACTGTATCGATGCGATCACCCCTGGGAAAAAAAAAAAAACAAAAAAAAACGAATAAACACGCATCCGGGATCTTTCTTCTGGCAAAAAATGCAAAATTCCACATTTTTGTAGATAGGTGCTTGAAACCTCTACAGTAGGATTCGCTCATACGCTGAATATGATGGTGTGATTTTCAATAAGGTTCTATAACTTTTAGGGGGTCTTTCCCCCTTTTTTCTAAAATCAGCCAAATTTTCTCAGGCGCGTAACCTTTGATGAGTACAACTAAACTTGAACAAACTTATATATTTGAAATCAGTATTCAAATCTGATTCTTTTGATGTATATTGGTGTCAAAATTCCGTTTTTTAGAGTTTCGGTTACCATTGAGCCGGGTCGCTCCTTACTTACAGTTCGTTACCACGAACTGTTTGATTTATGCTTATCTTAGGTATGACAGCTTCTAGAATCTGATTTCTACTCTTTTAAGTCTTATAATCGCTCTTTACCTTTTATTAAATAAAAAAAACTAGTTTTTTAACTGTAAGCAAGGAGCGACGTTAAAACTTAAAACGAACAGAAATTATTCCGTATATGAAAGGGGCTGTCCCCTCCTCAATGCCTCGCTCTTTACGCTCTTACGCTTTTAGTCGGATGAATAAGACTAAATTTGATGAAACTGATATATTTGAAATCAGCATTAAAATCTGATTCTTTTGATGTATCTATTGGTATCAAGATTCCGTTTTTTAGAGTTTCGGTTACTAATGAGCCGGGTCGCCCCTTACTTAAGTTCGTTACCACGAATTGTTTGATAAGACAACTATTTCTTATTTGTTTAATATACAATTAATGACGACTCTCAGGTCATACCTTCTGCGGGGAGATTACCTCTACAGGGCAATCGATCGTCGGGGAATGTTTATTGGTAAGCACTACAGCATAGACGTTTCTTGGTGATGGTAATCAGCACGTCCTGCTCTCAACCTAATCATAAATAACGAAGTCCTCTTTGAGTATAAACAAATCATGCTCTATATAATTACCACAAACACTGGACACCGATTGGAAAAAGAATCATTCTCTGGATACAAGTCTTCATAGTTAATAATAAATTCAAAATACATGGTAATCATGCTTGCACCCACAAAAAAAAAAAAAAAAAAAAAAAAAAAAAAAGAATAGAAAAAGGACAAGTACTTATCAAACACCGATGCATAATAAGGCACAAATGAATTTGAGAAGCGTTTTCTTACGTATGGTAGTAGGTTTCGATCTATATTTGGTTTTCATTTTGTAGTTACTTTGGACATGATAAGTGGTGTTAACATGTATCTATGTTTATCTCTCCTGAGAAGACATTGACCAAATTTGCAGATTGGACTGAATCAACGCTCGAGAAGGGATGGTAGTAGTTAGGCAGGTAATGCTGACTCACAGCCTGTATCAGCAGTTAGGCACCGCATAGAATTACCTTGTCAGCCCTCCTTGACCAAAGAATTTATTCTACGCATATCAGCCCCCTCTCTCTTAATAATTTTTAGGGGTGTGCATTTTACAAGGGTAAAAGCACCGGATAATTGACCATCAAAATAGAAAAGTCATTCAAATAGAAATTTTAAATTCCAGTAGTCTCCTAAAGTGGCACAAAGATCGACCTTCAATCGATTGTAGTTCCGTTATATCTTCTTTCGGTCACAACATTCATATTTTTCTAAATTGAGAAAAAATATCAAAAATTTGAGATGACTCTTGGGCTAAAGGACTCTCATAACCTTATATAAAATTACCAGTTTTCTGGAATACAGTGAAAGCAAACATATTTTGTCTTTAGATTTACGTATTTTACTTGAAATCCTTTTAATGTCTTCTAAGTGGATTTATGAAAACGTAAAGCTCTTGAACTGAAGTGGAATTTTTTGCTGATGAGTTTGTAATCCCTGGAGCTGTTTCATTACTTATTCTAGCCTTTTCCTCTTATCACAAAAGGCACTATGATATGTTTCCAACACGAGATATAATTGGACTTTCCTAGTGATTAAAAGCTGATGACCTAGGTCATTCAGCATCATAGACTGAATATTAATGTAGTGCCTCGAATTACCCCCCATCCCAATAAATAACCCAGCTGTTTAAACAGCAAAGAAATCGTGACAGCACTTGATCGTAAAGCTTAAAAAGGGGCTCACTCGATTAAAAATTGAAAACTACAGTCACTTTTTGATGGCCGTAAGGTATTAGGGGGCAACCAGCTCACCTCTCATACCCTATTACGCCCAAGGACAACCCTTTAGTCCTCCGTGTTATCAAAAGTAAGATTTGAGATAGTGATTTTGTTCAGAATGTTCGAAAGTGTAAATAAGTTTGCTTCAAAGGTTGACGCGGAGTAGGCTTATTTGATTTTCACCTAAGTAAATGTGCAGTCTATTCCCAGGTAACTCAACATCGGTGTGTACGCAACATTTTTTCTCGGGGAAGGTGGTTAGCAACAGAAAAAGAAATGTATTTGATCATTTGATAAAAAAGTGGACTGAAATTCTGGATAACACGGGATTTTTAGGAGGGGGGGAGCACTTCCTCGGCCCAGAAACTTAAAGTATAATTTATCTGCCACAGAACATAATGTTTTTTTCTGATCTGTTACTAATTTCTTGCATAGATGATTATTTCTTCATTTAGAATTTTTACATATAGTTCAATCTGTAAATTTGGTTTTTTAGTTTTTATAATTTGACTAACTTAAAAGATCTTTTCCCATATACTCCAGTTGATTGTAAATTCAGACTCTAAATTAAAATATTGAGCGAGATTTGAATTGCGGACCATTATTTTAGTCCTTAAATAGAAGAGTTAAAAAAAGAAGAAGGAGAACTATTATCTACCAAAAATTTTTTTGAGGAAACTCTTGAGCAATATCAAACAGTTCGTGATAACGAACTGTAAGTAAGGAGCGACCCGGCTCAATAATAACCGAAACTCTAAAAAACAAAATTTTCATACCAATAGATACATCAAAAGAATTTAATTTTTATGCTGATTTCAAATATCCAAGTTTCATCAAGTTTAGTATTACCCATCAAAAGTTACGCGCCTGAGAAAAATTGGCCTTATTCTCGAAAAAGGGGGAAACAGCCCGTAAAAGTCATTGCACTTTAATGATACTCACACCATCAGATTCAGCGTATCAGAGAACCCTACTGTAGTTTCAAGCTCCTATCTGCAAAAATGTGAAATTTTGTATTTTTTGCCACAAGTAAGATCACGGATGCGTGTTAATTTTTTTATTTAGTTTATTTATTTCTTTCCCAGGGGTGATCGTATCAATCCAGTAATATTAGAATATCTTAAGAGGGCTCATTCGAACGGAAATTAAAAGTTCTAGTGCCCTTTTTAGGTGACCAGAAAAATTGTAGGGCAACTTGGCCCCCTCCTACGCTCAAAATTTTCCCGAAGTCACCCAATCAAAATTTTAAGATAGCCATTTTTTCAACATAATCGAAAATCTAATAAATATGTCTTTGAGGATGACCTAATCCCCCACAGTTTAAGGGGGAAGGGCTGAAAGTCATGAACTTTGCCCATTGTTTACACATAGTAGGCTATTGCCTATTGGGATTTATACATACCTTTTCAGGAGGGATTTTTTCTGGTGGGGGGGAAGTGTTGTGTTACAGGGTCGGAGTGTTGGGTTACGGGGGAGGATCTTTCCATGGAGGATGTTTCCTTGGAGGAAAGGACTTTTCTATGAAGGTGGCGCTAGAAATTAAAAAAAAAAGTTTTTTTTCAACTGAAAGTAAGGAGCAACATTAAAACTTAAAACGAACAGAAACTATTACGTATATGAGGGGGGCTCGCCCCCATGTCAATACCTTGCTTTTTAAGATAAAGTTTTTTTTTTAGTACTTTCAAAAGGGCTATCTATTCTAATTAACCAGCCTGTGTGATTCAGAGGTTTGTAATTCGAACAAAATTCAAACTTTAGCGTAAAGAGTGAGGTATAGACTAGGGGGCGAACTCCCTAATATACGGAATAAAAACATACGAATATAGAAGTTCGATACGTAAGTTAATTCGTAAGTTACGTCAGAACAAAATTTCGAGAAAGCCATTTAGCCAAAAAAAAGTAAAATTAATATGCAAATTTTGTTTTAATTATTCATATACTGTGAGCCAAAACCAAAGTTGCATTAGTTCAAAAACGTTCAGAAATTAAATAATGAAAACAAGTTTTTTTTAATTGAAAGTAAGGAGCAACATTAAAACTAAAAACGAACAAAAATTATCCCGTATATGAAAGGGGCTGTCCCCTCCTCAACGCCTTGCTCTTTATACTAGCGGTTTTTATTGTTTAAAAAAATAAAGTTTTGAGACAGAGTCAAACTTTAGCGTAAAGAGCGAAGCGTTGAGGAGGGGACAGCCCCTTTCATAAACGGAATAATTTCTGTTTGTTTTTAGTTTTAAAGTCGCTCCTTAATTTCAGTTAAAAAAAAACTTGTTATTTGTAATGAATTAAAATCAGAAACGAGGATAATGTGATAGATTATAAGTCAAATTAAAAAAGAACAGAAATTGCTATGAATCAAGAAATGAAACTTTGACGAACTTAAATTAACATCAATAATAAACTAAAATTAAAAAAAACTCAGAAATTCCCACACAAATGGTTTGGGCTGTCACCCCCTATAACGCCACTAAGAGCAGGACTTAAATTCACACTTTACTGAAAACTAAACGGATTGCATCAACAATTGTCTAGTGAAGTATTAAAAGTTATTTTTAGCTGAGAAATGTCTATATTTTCAGTGAATGGAATTAAAAGAAAATCACAGTAAAGGAAATTAATGTTCTTTGAAAAAATAAAAAATAAACTAAATAATTAAAATATATTTGCTTTTATATATTGTTTATTTTACTTTCCCTAGAAACTCGATAAGTGTTTCGAGGTTTTAAAGATTTTTTTCTTAAGACACGATTCGATATATATGCTTCGTTATCAGGAAAACAGAAATGACACTGCAGTTTTCAGAGGGTTTGAGGGGCTAAGACAGGAAATAGTGTCAAAATAGGGGATTGTTTAAAATAGTGGAACTAAACGTCGCGTCTCGAATGTATTTTTGTTAGGAAATCAATTTATGTTCCTGAAAACTTTATTATCATCATTTTTTGTTTTGCTTTTATGTTCTAAGATTTCAATATATGGAAATACTACTCAAAATTTAGAATGGTGGTGTGTAGACCCCGGCGCCGCAACGATGAGGGAAGACCGGTGGCGGCGGGGCCAAAAACACCGTGCCGCCGCCACGCTGCCGATGAGATGTCGGAGGCATGTCGCCGGTACAATCAATGCTGACTGCAAACATTAATGTTTTCATCGGTCTTTCTCAAATCACAGCTTAAATTTACAACAGATTCGAGCGTATTCATGAGTTCAAAACTTCACAAGTCGCTGGCTGGAAACTGGTCTTCTTTGTTATTCATCAAGAGAAGTAGAAATCTGGTAGAAACGAAATGGCTGTGGCGTTTCAGAACCCTTGTATAATAGTTTAAGTATCTATTAGCTATGTATTCTTAACATAAATAATTATCAAAATTAGTAGTTTTTTTCGTCGAGCATTACTGCATACAATTCTTCAAATACCGTATCACAAAATTCGTCAGTTATCTGGGTAAAAACTTTGAATACAAGTTTGAACTAAAAAGATTAATTTTTTCATAATGCCCTTTGCCAATATCTGCTTTGTCACCTTTAAAACAGTTGAAATGGGCGACTTTGATATTGATCGTTTTTTTTTGCTCTTTTAGATTCCTAAAAAGCCTTCCTTGTATTAAAAACGGGTTTTAATAACAATTTAAAAAAAATACACCAAGTATAACTCACGAAAATCTTTTAAATTATCAATTTTTAAATTTTTAAATTATCATAGGGTTTGGACAAAGATGTTGTACGGAGTATTTTTGCTTGGCTTCTTCCTTCTTTAATTTACATGCGTTGATTCATATTTCAAAACATTATTCAACTGTCGAAATATGCCATACATAAAACATAAAATAATATTTATAATACACAAAAGAACATACAATTGCAAGCAGAAATATATGTAAAACACATCAACCTGTCCTACCAATTTTTTCCACAATCATTCATTTTGAATAGGATCACTTAAAATTTCATCTTAAAAAATAATAAAACATCAGTTCCCAATGACGAAATGTGGATGACCCACCTCAGTACTGGAAGGAAAATGGAAGTTAATTTCTAATCAATGTGTCAGTCTCAACCAATTAGCTTGGTCGAACTTAAATGAATTTATAAAATGGACGATATCAGAAAATTGAACAGCTTTTCGAAGAGCATGCATAGCAATTCAACGTCATCTTGTATGATTTGAATATGTTTCTCAATTATAATGAAAACATTATGACGCTAAAAACTTTTAACTAAGACAGTGAACATTTAGAAATTTTCCTTAGGGGTATTCTCATTGAATTTGCTTTCTTTACAGATCGTGGCAACGCGTGACGGTTAAGCTGGTGTACTAATGAAAGTCCAAATAGTAGTGTGTGTAAAAAAATAAGGTATATTTCAAAATAGTGTGGAGAGACAAAAAATCTAGGGGTCAACTGGTCGAAAAAAATTCCTTCAGTCAAACTTGGAAGTCTATTCTAACTGCGGGATGTGGCTATAATTTTCATTAATGAAAATCAACTTATCCAATTTGTGTGGACTGAGGCTGCTTTCAATAAGAAAATTCAAGATATTATTATTTGAATATAATAATTCCCTACCCTTCCCCTCTGGACACTACCTTGATAGGATACCGTATCTGCTTTAATTAAAAAAAATAACTTTTTGGCATCCCTGCTTTCAATAAAAAAAATGAGGTATTATCATTTTAAAATGATAGCCCCCTATCCCCCCTCCCCTGAGAGGCAGAAATTTACAATTTTTTATTAATCATATTTTTAGGGTAACGTCCATATAAATCTTTTAATTCTCAAACCGTGTACATAGCTTATTCTATATATAAATTTTGTGTCAATAGATGGTTTTTTTTTTTTTGGGGGGGGGGGTAAAAAATTTTCAGAAAGAAGATTGTATTTTCTTTAATCTATAAAGCGTTCAACAATTGATCATTAAACATTAATAAAATATTATCAAAAAAAAGCAAAAGAAAAAAAAAAATCTGCAAACTTACAATTCAGCTGTAAAAACGATCTTTCTGCTATCAATTTCAAAATCAAACTGTAGTGAATGTTACGTTCTATAATTTTATTTGACTTGAAAATAAAATTCTTGACTACGAATGATGTAAGGAATCGCAAGTGGGAAACTGGATTCGAAATGATTTAAATTCATTTCATAAAGACGATACTTTTTTTTATCAACATACGAAGAACTGTGTATATTGGAATATTTGCAATGCAATTGCATATTGCATCTGTCTGGTTTTTATGCAAAGTAACAAGAGATGAAAATTGAAGAACCAGAGAGTAGTGAAGAATTATGGCATGCAAAGTAATAGTTGGCAAGGAAAGTCATTGGTGATAAATCGCTAAGGGTGGCACCGTGATTGCGTGATTTTCGGGGGACAAATTTTGTTTCGGGGTGACGCATAGATTTTCGGGGAAATACTCGAAAATTCGGGGATAGTGCAAGCCCTGCTTGATTTCTAATCAGGAAAATCGAAATACTAAACCACACGAGAAGAAAAAGCTCCGACTTTGCAGTTAACGCAATAAAAAATTGCCGCAAAGTTAATCTAACGTCAACCCAATGTCGCCGCCTTTGACGTCGGCGGGACACCTGTGGCGCGCCGGCGGCGGTGCGACACGTCAGCAGCGGTCAACCGGACCTCTCGTTGGCGGCGTTCGGTCGATCCGCCGGCGCGGCGCCGGGGTCTAGTGGTGTGAGTCCATGTGAACACATAGTAGGTCTGTTTAGAATGACTAGAGTAAGACTATAGAAGAGCAAAAAATCCAGAAATGGTGGCGTTAACTATCTCTATCCAAGAGTTTAGTATTATATAGGCTTAAAAGTTAAAAACTGGTATGAAATAGAAATTATTTTAAGTTGAAAATTCCTTTTAACCTTACAAGAATAAGGATCCAGTTGAGAGTAAATTATCTACCAGTGGGGGTAAGCAACTTTTGAATATTTAAGGGAAGTACTGAGGCAAAGAAAAATTATCCACTCTGCGATGCTGAGGACTATGACTTGGGCCGTTTTCTCCAGAGGTACTAAGAGCTATGTCAAATTAAGGTCAATTGGCTGAAGGGAATGTTTGATGAGCTACTTCTTGGCATGATTACATCAAAGACAACACAAAAGATTGCTATGCTGTAAAATTTGTCTTGAAGGCGATAGAGGTGAGGCATAGACGTTGCAGTTAGAAGTACATAGTTTTTGGTTTCGTGCTTAATGCGTTTGTAGTTAGATAGACGTGATCATGACTTATGCGCATTGCTCTCGGGTCCTTCGATAGAAACTGTATTTAATTATATTATATTATACATCGAGTTCAGCAAAGTGCATATAGAATTCTAGCTTTTAGGCTTGGGAGGGGGCAGGGGTTTGCAATTATTATTTATTTTGCTTAGTTCGTTTTAGTTCGTTTCAAGTTTGCATTTATCAGTAACAATAAATAATTATCTTTAGAATACTTTTTTACTACTTTTTTTTTATTAAATTTAACTTTAAAAAAGGTGGTTAATAACTTTCACTGCTCATTTATGCACAGTCATGATGATGAAGTGTTATTTCATTAAAATTTCTCTGTTGTTCATTACAGCAATTAAAGCAAATAAAAAAAGTCATGGCATGGGTGGGTAAAAATAACAACACATTTAGCCTTTTTCAACATGGATTCATCTTTTTTTGCGGTCGATCTGACATACATAAATTGTAGGTCATGTCAGAGCAATAGCGTCTATTAAGCAAAGAAGGAATGTCTCCTTTGTGTTTCTTTTTCTCAGCAACCATCATACAGAGTAGATGGTGATAGAAAGATGTAAAGGGCCTGTTTAATAGGAAATTCTAGGGTCTAGAGCTATTTTGAAGGTAGAAATAAATGATACGGCACCCTGCCATTTCTTTAACATATGTCAAAGAATGTCCTCACAGGCCCATATAATATCGGATTAAATTTTGATATATCCTTGTCAGTAGAGATGGGGGGGGGCCAGTCGTGACTACACCACGTGGTTTATGGTCCTAATATGGGCATAGAGTCCCTAGGGGAGATGGATTTCTGAGAAATTGATTGCGTAATCAAAGTGTGTCAACAACAACAACATCGACTTTGACATTCGCTGAGAGCGTGCACTTACAACAACAACAACATCGACCTTGGAACACCTGTGCTGTCGACCTCAATTCACCTATCGTGAATCAATAATTCCCCTTAGAAACAACAAATTAATTTCCCCTTTCTTGACAGATCAATCAATCAATGACATCATCTGTCAGACTTTAAAAATTTTCCCCTAGAAACATTTCTCCAGGAATAGATCCAAGTCATTAATGTCTTTGCCTCGGGAACAACTCTTTTGGTCGAACTCCAAAGGATATTAATAACCAAAGGCCACGGAAACAATTAGGCAAGAAACATCTTAGCGATGAATTGTTTTAGCGCGCGAAAAGGTTTCTTATTAATTTGAAATGCGTTAGCGCAGAGATGCCAATAACAAAGGAACACGCTGAATTTACGTTTAGGGATTATTTGGGCGAAACCGTTTTAGACAGGTTATGGAACTATTTCGGCGAAACAGATAAAGACATTTTAAAAGAAGATTTTTGAAGAGATTTTAGAAGAGAATTTAAGGGTGAAACTCTGTGGTCGTTATAATACACAAGTTTCATTTGAACAGTGTTGTGAGGTCCTCTACCCCAACCCCAAAGGGTTCCAATCCTCCTACACCAAGCCCGAAGGAAGCCCCCGGTCCTCAAAGGCCCCCCAAGCTCCCAAAGGGCCACCGGCGCCCCCAAAGGCCCACCCAGACCCCCAACGGCCATTCCCGGGCCCCCCCAAGGCCCCTCGAGCTCCCACAAGACCAACGGGGTCCCAAAGGCCCTACACCGGTCCCCAAATGTCCCCCAGGCTTCCAACTGGCCCCCGGACCCCCAAAGGCCCTCCCCTGGTCCTCAAAGGTCCCCCGGGCTCCCAAGGGGCCAACTGGCCCCACAAGGGTCCCAAAAACACCCTCCCGGGACCCCCCCCCAGAGTCCCTCGGCCCCGCAACGCGCGGCCGGGCTGCGCCGGGGGCCCGGA
>NC_142805.1:21421556-21527755 GCF_049724085.1 Artemia sp. Qi Xiang Cuo
GAATTATTGATTCACGATAGGTGAATTGAGGTCGACAGCACAGGTGTTCCAAGGTCGATGTTGTTGTTGTTGTAAGTGCACGCTCTCAGCGAATGTCAAAGTCGATGTTGTTGTTGTTGACACACTTTGATTACGCAATCAATTTCTCAGAAATCCATCTCCCCTAGGGACTCTATGCCCATATTAGGACCATAAACCACGTGGTGTAGTCACGACTGGCACCCCCATCTCTACTCTTGTCAAAGACAAGGCTCTAGCACTTCCTGTAGTGGAAAGCCAGTGCTAGGCAATTTCCTCCCAGAATATCAGCCCGGTAACTCCCACCCCCCCTGTGTGGGAAATTAACCCCTTCGCCAAATTCCCCCGGAAAGTTCCCCTCGTGAAATTTCTCCCCGGAATATTCCCCCTCGCAGAAAGTACCTCCAAGGAAAATTCTCACTGACTCTCCCCTATATTCCCCTGGATAATTTCGGATGTTCATTAGAAGGGAAACTGGAAGTTCCACTCACCTGTTTAAGTCAGAGGCAATGCCATAGCGCTGCCTATACTAAAGAGCCATAAGGCTTCAATGTACTGAAATTTATTTATTTTTTCCCAGAGGCACCTCATATGGAAGGGATCGTCTAATAAACATCGAATGGGGCTCATTCGATTGTAAATTCCAAGCTATAGTGCACATTTTAAGAGTCAAAAGTGATTAGAGGCCCCCCCCCCCTGTCATATTGTCCCCAAAACACGGCCGATCAAAATTTTAAGATAACCCTTTTGTTAAAAAAAAGTCCAAAGTTCAAATAACCGTGCATTCAAGGTTGACAACCCTACTTCCAGCTCCCCCGGCAAGGGCTGTAATTTCTGCAAGTTGCCCATTTTTAGGTTAGCCTATAAGGTTTTTTTGGTTTGATCCTGGGTCTCAGATAAAGGCGTAGAATATTAATGTGAAACTTTAAGGAAATTTTGAGTGGGATGCAAACACAATCAAAACAGACTGTTTCCTTGCTGACTGTGAAAAGAGAACATTAACAATATCAAAGCAACGGCTGATGGTGCTAGATTAAAACTTTCAGTGTATTATGAAGGGAACCATCCCTTCCCCCTCTCTGACCTTTTTACGTGTCCCCTCTCCTTAACAATTGTAAAAATTTTGTAATTGGAATTTTTTCCAAACTAATACAACGGTCTAATATCTATGCCTCCAGAGACACCCTGCCCCCCATAGCCCCGCGGCAAAGATTGTAAAATTATGCAATTTATCCATTGTTAACATGCAGGCTCCGAGAAGGCCAAGGGTATTAAGAGATTTGCGAGATTCACGGATTTGTGGCAGCATTTGTTTCATTTTCTAAGCTATTAGAAAAAATCAGGGTCAGTGAAAAATTGATTTTAGCTTTGGATGTTTTTAACACTGACTTGACTGAACGGGTTTCCCTAACCCGTTCACAAATTTTGTTATCTTCTTTGCCCCATGACTTATTTATTATGGACAAAACAGGTTCTTTCACTAACACACTTTTCTGGAAGCGTTTCTAATATAGATTTTGCATTGACCAATATGTCTGAGATACGGTCTTAGTCGGTGGTCATGTCCGATGAACTTGTTTTAAGTGACCATCCTCATCTAGAGCTACTAGTCCCTATCGACCCTTCATTCTTGCCTACTAACCCAATGCCCAAATAGTTCGAAAAACTGAATTGGAATTACATAGATCCACATTATTATGAGCTTACTCTAGATTCTCTACTAGATAAAGATGAAAATCCCTTCCATCTTCTAGCTACTTCTCCTTCATATGATCTTCTTGACCTTGAGCTTTATCTGGCTCCGATAGTTCACGCTCTAAAAATCGCAGCCACTGCTTTTGTTCCTCATAAAAGAATAAGGAGGGGTACCAGGAAAATAGGCTAGTGTATGTATCCAGGCCTTAAAGAGGCAAAAGAACGTCACTGTTTTTGGCGTTATGTGTGGATGGAGGCTGATAAGCCACGGTCTGGGATCCCTTTCAATCTAACAAAGTACACAAAGAATAAATTCCGTAAGCTTGTCCATTCGTCAAAAAAGCATCAAGTCACTGAGCTATCATCTACTCTTAGTAATACCCCTTCCCAATTATGGCACTAAGTGTCTAGATTGCCATCCTTTCCAACCTCTTCTCCAGATGTTATTTCAATGGACGCTTGGATTAAACATTTTTCAAAAATTTTTGGAACTGAACCCCCTCCTTAAGACACCATCTTTAAATCAAAATTATTAACGCATTTTCGTGACTTTAAATTTCCCATAGGAATTTGATTACAGTTTCACCTTCTGATTTTGAAAACCAGGTACGACTTCTGAAATCGGGTAAGGTCGTGATGGAATCATGTCTGAAAATTTGAAGCATGGCCCTCCCAAGCTTTTCTTACATTTTCCTTTATTATTTCAAACTGCTTTGTCTCAGAATTATGTACCAAAGTTATTTTGTGAGGGCCTAACTTCTTGTAATCCAAAACGATGTAAAGACCCTTCTATTTGCTTTTCTTACAGGTCTATTACAGTTTATTCGATTCTTGGGAAGCTTTTAGAAAAAAATATTTTTGACCCGGTTTAATTAGTTCGGGTTCCGCAGAGGTCCTGGTATTCAGAATACTCACGGATCACTTCTTTCAATTATTCGTCAGTATGATTACTCCAAGAAAGAATTATTCGCTTATGCACTCGATATATCTGGAGCATTTGACTCAATATTGCACTCCCAATTATTTTTGTCTCTCTTGAAATCTGGGATGTAAATCCGTTCATTTGCAACTCTCTTTGGTCATGGTACCAAAATTTTACCACTCGAATGAGAGTTGCCCGTTTAATTTCGAACAAGATACCAATTAGGGGAGGGGTTAAACAGGGGTCAGTGATTAGTCCTATAATTTCCAATGTAGGTCTTTGCTCGGCTACAACGATATTGCTTCCTTTGATCACTCTATATGGCCTTAATATCAGTCATGTTCCATACACTGATGACCTTCTATTGTTAGGTGAGAATCTATCAGGGCTGCAGGACGCTGTGACCTGAATTTCTAGGAGCTTAAATTCTATAGAGGTATCCATCGCACCCTCCAAAACTAAGTTTTTAATTTTTGGTATTAACCGACATATTAGAGGTCATCTCACTATTCATATAGATGGAACTGTAGTTCCTGAGAAGAAAAGTCTTTGGTATATCTTGGCCTTCCTTATGGCAAAACTATTTGTGGTACAAAACAACTCATAATCCATAGGCTCAAAGAAAAAATTAGAAAGACATAAGGAGCCCTTGCCCGTATTAGTGGTCAGTTTTAAGGACGTACACGAGGCCACCTTTATAACGCTGTCGTTAGCCCACATATTTTCTTTTTGGCCCCTGTGAGTAGAAAGGGGGGGTGCTACTCCGACGAGAACCACGTGGTTTATGGTTTTCTCACTGAGAATGAAAAAACAGGAATTTTCTCACTTGGAAAAACAGGAATTTTGTCACATTTATGTCTGTTTTTATGGATGGTTATGTGTGTTGGTCGATTTATTTGATGTTTTTCATGGATGGTTATGGATGATTTATGGTTTTTGTCAGTGAGAATGAAAAATCAGTATTTTTCTCACTTGGAAAAACAGGAATTTTGTCACATTTATGTCTGTTTTCATGGATGGTTATGTGTGTTGGTCAATTTATTTGATTTTTTTCATGGATGGTTATTGATGTTCTATGGTTTTTGTCAGCGAGAATGAAATAGTAGGAACTTTCTCACATCTATGTCGCTTTTTATGGTTTTTGTCAGTGAGAAGGGAAAAACAGGAACTTTCTCACTTTAAAGGATCATTGAGTCTAATGGGAGCAGGTCAATGACACTTCCTTCATGTTGTTGCTCTAGGCAAATGTTATGATCCAGAAATTTGGAACACCTGTGCTGTCGACCTCAATTCCCCTATCGTGAATCAATAATTCCCCTTAGAAACAACAAATTAATTCCCCTTTCTTGACAGATCAATCAACCAATGACATCATCTGTCAGACTTTAAAAATTTTCGCCTAGAAACGATTCTCCAGGAATAGATCCAAGTCATTAATGTCTTTGCCTCGGAAACAGTTCTACTTGTCGAACTCCAAAAGATATTAATAAACATTGCCATGGAAACAATTCTCCAAGAAACATCTTAGCGATGAATTGTTTTAGCGCGGGAATTGGGTTTCTTATTAATTTGAAATGCCTCAGCGCAGAGATGCCAAAAACAAAAGGAACACGCTAAAATTACGTTTAGAGATTATTTTGGCGAAACTGTTTTAGACAGGTTATGGAATTATTTCGGCGAAACAGTTAGAGACATTCTAAAAGATGATTATAGAAGAGAATTTGAGGGTAAAACTCTGTGGTCGTTATGATACACAAGTTCGATTTTAACAGTGTCGTAAGGTCCTCTACCACAACCCAAAGGGTTCCGATCCCTCTACCCCAACCCCGAAGGAAGCCACCGGTCCTCAAAGGTCCACTGGGCTCCCAAAGGGCCCCCGGCCCTCAAGGTTCCCCCAGACCCCCCCCCCTGGGGCCCAAAGGGCCCCTCCCCCCTTTGGCCCCCAAAGGGGTCCCTCTCCCTCAATCTCCTCCCTCCTCCTCCCCTCCCCTCCCCTTCCCCTCCTCCCCCTCCCCTCCCCTTCTCCTCCTCCCTCCTCCTCCTCCCTCCTCCTCCTCCTCCCCTCCCCTCCTCCCCTTCCATCCCCCATTTTTTATACTTTTTTTGTGCATTGAGACACAGAACGACCCCCTCCCCCCGGCCCCTCCCCCTCCAAAGGTCTGATTTTTCAAAGTTCATTTTGAATTTCCTTCGTTGAAATGCAAGAGTTGGAATGTTTCAGTAGTGTTTGATTGTGGTTTACCGTGTCACAGTTAAAGTTTATTTAAATATAAAAGTTAATATTGAAGTTCTTTCTTTGAAATGAAAGAGTTGGAAAATTTCAGTAGTGTTTGGATGTGGTCTACATTGTAACAGTTACATTTTCTTGATTTTTCAAAGTTCATTTTTATTTTATTTCATTGAACTGATTGATTTTTAATTTTTCTTTTGTTTTTGGTTTACCTTGTCACATTTACATTTTCTTGATTTTTCAAAGTTCCTTTTGAATTTCATTCATTGAAATGTAAGAGTTGGAATATTTCACTAGTGTTTGGTTGTGGTTTACCTTGTCACTGTTACATTTTCTTGATTTTTCAAAGTTCATTTTGAATTTCTTTTGTTGAAAGGCAAGAGTTGGAATATTCCAGTAGTGTTTGGTTGTGGTTTACCTTGTCATGGTTACATTTTCTTAATTTTTCAAAGTTCACTTGAATTTCTTTCGTTGAAATGCAAGAGTTGGAATATTTCAGTAGTGTTTGGTTGTGGTTTACCTTGTCACACTTACATTTTCTTGATTTTTCAAAGTTCATTTAGAATTTCTTTCATTGAAAAGCAAGAGTTGGAATATTTCAGTAGTGTTGGGTTGTGGTTTACCTTGTCACACTTACATTTTCTTGAATTTTAAAGTTCATTTTGAATTTCTTTCGTTGAAATGCAAGAGTTGGAATATTTCAGTAGTGTTTGAATTTGTTTCAAAGTTCATTTTGAATATCTTTCATTGAAATGCAAGAGTTGGAATATTTCAGTAGTGTTTGGTTGTGGTTTACCTTGTCACTGTTACATTTTCTTGATTTTTCAAAGTTCATTTTGAATTTCTTTCGTTGAAATGCAAGAGTTGTAATATTTCAGCAGTGTTGGGTTGTGGTTTACCTTGTCTTGGTTACTTTTTCTCAATTTTTCAAAGTTCATTTGAATTTCTTTCGTTGAAATGCAAGAGTTGGAATATTTAAGTAGTGTTTGGTTTACACTGTCAAAGTTACATTTTCTTGATTTTTCAAAGTTCATTTTTAATTTCTTTCGTTGAAATGCAAGAGTTGGAATATTTCATTAGTGTTTGGTTGTGGTTTACCTTTGCAAACTTACATTTTCTTGTTTTTTAAAAGTTAATTTTGAATTTCTGTCGTTGAAATGCAAGAGTTGGAATATTTCAGTAGTGTTTTGTTATGGTTTACCTTGTCACAGTTACATTTTCTTGATTTTTCAAAGTTCATTTTGAATTTTTTTCGTTGAAATGCAAGAGTTGGAATATTTCAGTAGTGTTTTGTAGTGGATTACTTTGTCACAGTTACATTTTCTGGATTTTTCAAAGTTAATTTTGAATTTTTTTCGTTGAAATGCAAGAGTTGGAATATTTCAGTAGTGTTAGGTTGTGGTTTACCTTGTCACAGTTACTTTTTCTTGATTTTTCAAAATTCATTTTGAATTTCTTTCGTTGAAATGCAAGAGTTGGAATATTTCAGTAGTGTTTGGTTGTGGTTTACCTTGTCACAGATACATTTTCTTGATTTTTCAAACTTAATATTGAATTTCTATCTATGAAATGCAAGAGTTTGAATATTTCAGTAGTGTTTGGTTGTGGTTTAACATCTCACAGTTACATTTTCTTGATTTTTCAAAGTTAATTTTGAATTTCTTTCGTTGAAATGCAAGATTTGGAATATTACAGTAGTGTTTGGTTGTGGTTTACCTTGTCACAGTTACATCTTCCTGATTTTTCAAAGTTCATTTTGAATTTCTTTCATTGAAATGCAAGAGTTGGAATATTTCAGTAGTGTTTGGTTGTGGTTTACCTTGTCACAGTTACATTTTCTTGATTTTTCAAAGTTCATTTTGAATTTCTTTCGTTGAAATGCAAGAGTTGGAATATTTCAGTAGTGTATGGTTTTGGTATACCTTGTCACAGTTACATTTTCTTGATTTTTCAAAGTTCATTTTTAATTTGTTACATTAAACTGCAAGAGTTGGTATATTTCAGAAGTGTTTGGGTGTGGTTTACCTTGTCACAGTTACATTTTCTTGATTTTTCAAAGTTCATTTTGAATTTCTTTCGTTGAAATGCAAGAGTTGGAATATTTCAGTAGTGTTTGGTTGTGGTTTACCTTGTCACAGTTACATTTTCTTAAACCATGTCACAGTTACATTTTCTTGATTTTTCAAAGTTCATTTTGAATTTCTTTCGTTGAAATGCAAGAGTTGGAATATTTCAGTAGTGTATGGTTTTGGTATACCTTGTCACAGTTACATTTTCTTAAACCATGTCACAGTTACATTTTCTTGATTTTTCAAAGTTCATTTTGAATTTCTTTCGTTGAAATGCTAGAATTGGTATATTTCATCAGTGTTGGTTTATGGTTGAAAATGTCAAACTTACATTTTCGTGATTTTTTAAAGTTTATTTTGAATTTCTTTCATTGAAATGCAAGAGTTGGACTATTTCAGTAGTGTATTGTTTTGGTTTACCTTGTCACAGTTACATTTTCTCTATTTTTCATAGTTCATTTTGAATTTCTTTCATTGAAATGCAAGAGTTGGAATATTTCAGTAGTGTTTGGTTGTGGTTTACCTTGTCACAGTTACATTTTCTTGATTTTTCAAAGTTCATTTTGAATTTCTTTCGTTGAAATGCAAGAGTTGGAATATTTCAGTAGTGTTTGGTTATGGTATACCTTGTCACAGTTACATTTTCTTGATTTTTCAATGTTCATTTTGAATTTCTTTCGTTGAAATGCAAGAGTTGGAATATTTCAGTAGTGGTTGGTATTGGTTTACATTTTCACAGATACAATATCTTGATATTTAAAATGTCATTTTGAATTTCTTTAGTTGAAATGAAAGAGTTGGAATATTTCAGTAGTGTTTGGTTGTGGTTTAAATTGTCACAGTTACATTTTCTTGATTTTTCAAAGTTCATTTTGAATTTCATTCGTTGAAATGCAAGAGTTGGAATATTTCTGTAGTGTTTTGTTATGGTATACCATGTCACAATTACATTTTCATGATTTTTCAACGTTCATTTTGAATTTCTTTCGTTGAAATGCAAGAGTTGGAATATTTCAGAAGTGTTTGGTTTTGTTTTAACTTGTCACAGTTACATTTTCTTGATTTTTCAAAGTTCATTTTGTATTTCTTTTGTTGAAATGCAAGAGTTGGAATATTTCAGTAGTGTTTGGTCGTGGTTTACCTTGTCAAAGTTACATTTTCTTGATTTTTCAAAGTTCATTTTGAATTTCTTTCATTGAAATGCAAGAGTTAGAATATTTCAGTAGCGTTTGGTTATGGTTTAACTTGTCACAGTTACATTTTCATGATTTTTAAAAGTTCATTTTGAATTTCTTTCATTGAAATGAAAGAGTTGGAACATTTCATTAGCGTTTGTTTGGGGTTTCACTTGTCAAAGTTAAATTTTCTTTTTTTTTAAAATTTCATTTTGAATTTCTTTCGTTTAAATGCAAGAGTTGGAATATTTCAGTAGTGTTTGTTTGTGGTTTACAGTGTCACAGTTACATTTTCTTGATTTTTCAAAGTTCATTTTGAATTTCTTTCTTTAAAATGAAAGAATTGGAATATTTCATCAGCGGTTGCTTGTGGTTTAAATTGTAAATTCTAATTATTATTGATTTTTAAATTAAAATAATTAAATAATAAGTTTTAAATAACGTTTTTTTCTATTTAATTATTTTCATTGTATTGTTTTAAGTTTAAAAGTTACAATATCTTTTTTTTTCAAATTTCATTTAGAATTTCTTTCATTAAAATGCAAGAGTTGGAATATTTCAGAAGTGTTTGCTTGTGGTTTACATTGTCACAGTTACATTTTCTTGATTTTTCAAAGTTAATTTTGAATTTCTTTCGTTGAAATGCAAGAGTTGGAATATTTCAGTAGTGTTTGGTAGTGGTTTACCTTGTGACAGATAAATTTTCGTGATTTTTCAAAGTTCATTTTGAATTTCTTTCGTTGAAATGCAAGAGTTGGACTATTTCAATAGTGTTTGGTTGTGGTTTACCTTGTCACAGTTACATTTTCTTGATTTTTCAAAGCTCATTTTGAATTTCTTTCATTGAAAAGCAAGAGTTGGAATATTTCAGTAGCGTTTGGTTATGGTTTACCTTGTAACAGTTACATTTTCTTTATTTTTAAAAGTTAATTTGAATTTCTTTCGTTGAAATGCAAGAGTTGGAATATTTCAGTAGTGTTTGGTTGTGGTTTGCCTTGTCAAAGTTAAATTTTCTTGATGTTTCAAATAATATTTCAGTAGTGTTTGGCTGTGGTTTACCTTGTCACAGTTACATTTTCATGATTTTTCAAAGTTCATTTTGAATTTCTTTCGTTGAAATGCAAGAGTTGGAATATTTCAGTAATGTTTGGTTGTGGTTTACCTTGTCACAGTTACATTTTCTTGATTTTTCAAAGTGCATTCTGAATTTCTTTCGTTGAAATGCAAGAATTGGAATATTTCAGTAGTGTTTGGTTGTGGTTTACCTTGTCACAGTTACATTTTCTTGACTTTTCAAAGTTCATTTTGAATTTCTTTCGTTGAAATGTAAGAGTTGGAATATTTCAGTAGTGTTTGATTATAGTTTAACTTGTCACAGAAACATAAACTGTTTATATAAGATATATTAAATACTTTATTTATTTTAAAATCAATAGTTGTACTATTTAAGTAGTGTTTGGTTGTGGTTTAACTTGTCACAGTTACATTTTCTTGATTTTTCAAAGTTCATTTTGAATTTCATTCGTTGAAATGCAAGAATTGGAATATTTCAGTAGTGTTTGGTTGTGGTTTACCTTGTCAGAGTTACATTTTCATGATTTTTCAAAGTTAATTTTGAATTTATTTCGTTGAAATGAAAGAGTTTGAATATTTCAGTAGTGTTTTGTTGTTTTTTACCTTGTCAAAGTTACATTCTCTTGATTTTTCAAAGTTCATTTTGAATTTCTTTCGTTGAAATGCAAGAGTTGGAATATTTCAGTAGTGTTTGGTCGTGGTTTACATTGTCAAAGTTACATTTTCTCGATTTTTCAAAGTTCATTTTGAATTTCTTTCATTGAAATGCAAGAGTTGGAATATTTCAGTAGAGTTTGGTTATGGTTTAATTTGTCAAAGTTACATTTTCTTGATTTTTAAAAGTTCATTTTGAATTTCTTTCGTTGAAATGAAAGAGTTGGAATATTTCAGTAGTGTTTGTTCGTGGTTTAACTTGTAAAAGTTAAATTTTCATTATTTTTCCAAGTTCATTTTGAATTTCTTTCGTTGAAATGCAAGAGTTGGAATATTTCAGTAGTGTTTGGTTGTGGTTTACCTTGTCACAGTTACATTTTCATGATTTTTCAAAGTTCATTTTGAATGTCTTTCGTTGAAAAGCAAGAATTGGAATATTTCCGTAGTGTTTGCTTGTGTTTTACCTTGTCACTGTTACATTTTTTTGATTTTTCAAAGTTCATTTGAATTTCTTTAGTTGAAAAGCAAGAGTTGGAATATTTCAGTAGTGTCTGGTTATGGTTTACCTTGTCACAGTTACATTTTCTTGATTTTTCAAAGTTCATTTTGAATTTCTTTCATTTAAATGCAAGAGTTTGAATATTTCAGAAGTGTTTGGTTGTGGTTTACCTTGTCACAGTTACATTTTCTTGATTTTTCAAAGTTCATTTTGAATTTCTTTCTTTGAAATGCAAGAGTTTGAATATTTCAGTAGTGTTTGGTTGAGGTTTACCTTGTCACAGATACATTTTCGTGATTTTTAAAAGTTCATTTTTAATATATTTAGTTGAAATGCAAGAGTTGGACTATTTCAATAGTGTTTGGTTGTGGTTTACCTTGTCTCAGTTACATTTTCTTGATTTTTCAAAGCTCATTTTGAATTTCTTTCGTTGAAAAGCAAGAGTTGGAATATTTCAGTAGTGTATGCTTATGGTTTACCTTGTCACTGTTACATTTTCTTGATTTTTCAAAGCTCATTTTGAATTTCTTTCATTGAAATGCAAGAGTTGGAATATTTCAGTAGTGTTTGGTTGTGGGTTACCTTATCACAGTTACATTCTCTTGATTTTTCAAGTGATTTTTAGTGTTTGGTTGTGGGTTACCTTATCACAGTTACATTTTCTTGATTTTTCAAAGTTCATTTTGAATTTCTATCATTGAAATGAAAGAGCTGGAATATTTCAGTAGGGTTTGGTTGTGCTTTACCTTGTCACAGTTACATTTTCTTGATTTTTCAAAGTTCATTCTGAATTTCTTTCATTGAAATGCAAGAGTTGGAATATTTCAGTAGTGTTTGGTTGTGGTTTACCTTGTCGCAATTACATTTTCTTGATTTTTCAAAGTTCATTTTGAATTTCTTTCGTTGAAATGCAAGAGTTGGAATATTTCAGTAGTGTTTGGTTTTGGTATACCTTGTCACAGTTACATTTTCTTGATTTTTCAATGTTCATTTTGAATTTCTTTCGTTGAAATGCAAGAGTTGGAATATTTCAGTAGTGTTTGGTTGTGGTTTACCTTGTCACAGTTATATTTTCTTGATTTTTCAAAGTTCATTTGGAGTTTCTTTCGTTGAAATGCAAGAGTTGGAATATTTCAGTAATGTTTGGTTGTGGTTTACCTTGTCACAGTTACATTTTCTTGATTTTTCAAAGTTCATTTTGAATTTCATTCATTTAAATGCAAGAGTCGGAGTATTTCAGTAGTGTTTGATTGTGGTATACCTTGTCACAGTTACATTTTCATGATTTTCCAAAGTTTATTTTGAATTTATTTCGTTGAAATGCAAGTGTTGGAATATTTCAGTAGTGTTTGGTTGTGGTTTAACTTGTCACAGTTACATTTTCTTGATTTTTCAAAGTTCATTTTGAATTTCTTTCATTGAAATGCAAGAGTTGGAATATTTCAGTAGTGTATGGTCGTGGTTTACCTTATCATAGTTACATTTTCTTGATTTTTAAAATTTAATTTTGAATTTCTTTCTTTGAAATTCAAGAGTTTGAATATTTCAGTAGAGTTTGTTTGTGGTTTAACTTGTCACAGTTACATTTTCTTGATTTTTCAAAGTTCATTTTGAATTTCTTTCGTTGAAATGCAAGAGTTGGAATATTTCAGTAGTGTTTGGTTGTGGTTTACCTTGTCAAAGTTACATTTTCGTGATTTTTCAAAGTTCATTTTGAATTTCTTTGGTTCAAATGCAAGAGTTGGAATATTTCAGTAGTGTTTGGTTGTGGTTTACCGTGTCAAAGTTACATTTTCTTGATTTTTCAAAGTTCATTTTGAATTTCTTTCGTTGAAAAGCAAGAGTTGGAATATTTCAGTAGTGTTTGCTTGTGGTTTACCTTGTCGCAGTTACATTTTCTTGATTTTTCAAAGTTCATTTGAATTTCTTTCGTTGAAATGCAAGAGTTGAAATATTTCAGTAGTGTCTGGTTATAGTTTACCTTGTCACAGTTACATTCTCTTGATTTTTCAAAGTTCATTTTGAACTTTGAAGGCTAGGTTAGCCTACGTACGCGCGCGTACGTAGGCTAACCTAGCCTAACCTAACTTAACCTAACCTAACTTAATCTAACCTAACCTAACCTAATCATACACCTAACTTTTCGCATGTCTCTTACCTAACCTAAGCTAACATAAGTGAAGCGTACGTAGTCTAACCTAACCTAACCTAATCTAACCTAACTTAATCTAGTCTAACCTAACCATATTCACCGGAAAAGGTTAGATTAACTTATCATGAGCAATCATGATAAGCACATGTGTGTACATGTGTATGCATGTGTGTAAATGTGACAAGGTAAACCACAACCAAACACTAGTGAAATAATCCAACTCTTGCATTTCAACGAAAGAAATTCAAAATGAACTTTGAAAAATCAAGAAAATGTAACTGTGACAGGTTAAACCACAACCAAACACTACTTAAATATTCCAACTCTTGCATTTCAACGAAAGAAATTCAAAATGAAGTTTGAAAAATCAAGAAAAAGTAACTGTGACATGGTAAACGACAACCAAACACTACTGAAATATTCCAACTTTTGCTTTTCAACGATAGAAATTCAAAATGAATTTGAAAAATCAAGAAAATGTAACTGTGACAAGGTAAACCATAACCAAACACTACTGAAATATTCCAACTCTTTCATTTCAACGAAAGAAATTCAAAATGAACTTTGAAAAATCAAGAAAATGTAACTGTGACAAGGTAAACCATAACCAAACACTACTGAAATATTCCAACTCTTGCATTTCAACGAAAGAAATTCAAATGAACTTTGAAAAATCAAGAAAATGTAACTGTGACTAGGTAAACCATAACCTCCTGGGACCTGGTGTCCACGTCTGTGGACACCCCCATAAAATATTTTTTGTGCAAAGGCCTCGCCATCTAGCAAAGATTTCGTTGTTTCAACGTGCTTTTTGGACCTGGAAAGTCATCTACGATTTTTTTCAGAAAGTTTCTGCGACTTTTAGTGGTGTTTTTACAAACTAGAAAAGGCTAAAATAAGGAGATGAAAAAAAGCAAAGGTAAGAAAAAAGAAAAAAAAAGAAAGTAGTGAGAACGAGTTCTGAGAAAAGTCAGGTGTACTCTCTTGATTGTAGACAGTGCTTAGATAGTTTTAAAAGCAGTTAGTTCGATAAGTGCCATATTTTGGAACTTGGGAAACCTCCATGTCCACGTCTGTGGACAGGCGGTTCCAATCGAGTAAAAAGCTAGGGTTGATTTTTTTTAGTTCAAATCTTGATTCTAATGGGGATATCAGAGGCCAATGATTGTATTATTTACTAAATTGGCAACAACCTAGCCGCCACTCACCCATAAGAAATCGCCACCCCTGTAAAGTGTCCCCACCCACCCCCATTATGTATCCCATACCTGTTTCTTACTTAATTTATAAAAAAAATTTATTCCCTTTTTTGCAAATAAAATCAAACAAAATAACAACCCGTAAGTATGCTAAAAATTAAACGATTTTGTATATATTATTTTTTCATTGTTGAATATTTGGTTATTTTATTTGTTACCCTTTTTATCTTTTTATATTATGACCTTTAAAATATTTTATAGTTATGACCTATATTTATGACTTTTGTATTTTATGTTTTCTGACTGTTACCTGTCGTGTTTTTGTTACAGTGGTAACTATGTGTTGTTATTGTATTTTTTTTTTTACTAAGAAATGCAAATTGGGTCCACTAGGGTTTGTGATAGTTATTTTGACAATAACTATCTATCTATCTATCTATCTATCTAGCTATTAGTTTCAAGCTTACTAAACCTGTTCCTTTATTGTAGTTTCCCCTGATGACGCCCTTGGAATGCTCGATGAGAGTGACCTGGACATCTCTGATTTAGATGATGATGAGGAATGGATAAAAACCCACTCCTTGTCGTCTTCAGACTCTGACGGTGAACCAGCTGTTGCAGCCATTCTGTCATCAAGCAGTTATGCTGTTCTTCCAAATGTTGAAAGTGAAGAATCTGATGACAACGCACCCTTAGCAACCCGTGCCAAACGCTTGAAGGCTGACAAAGTAGCAGCAACCTTGTCCTGGAGGAAGTCTAGGCGGTTCGATAATCATCGTGGGCCGGACGTGGGCCCCGCTCATTTCCAGGACCACGACAACTGGAGTACAAAACAATTCTTTTCGCAATATTACCCGGAGAGCTTCTTCGAACGTACAGCATTTCGCATGAACTACAACTATCAGTTGACCTACCACAAAAGCTTGAAAGTAACTCCAGACGAGCTGAAAATTTTTGTTGGCATTGTCATCCTGATGGGGAACCTCAAGTTTCCTCTGATCCGTATGTTCTGGTCTGGGAAGTTTAGGGTGGAAGCCATATCACAAAAGATGACTCGAGACAGATTCTTCACAATCCGGTCAAACCTTAAGTTCGTTGTTGATTCAGAAATCTCAGACGAAAAAAAAACAAAAATAGGCTTTGGAAGGTGCAGCCGATCCTTGACGACTTCAGGAATATCTATCTCCAGTTGCCACGGGACAGGAACTGTTCAATTGACGAACAGATGATACCCTTCCAGGGTATGTCGACTCTCAAGCAATATGTCCCTAACAATCCCAATCCGGTTGGATTAAAGAATTTTGTCCTTGCCAGCTCCTTAGGGCTGATACTTGATTTCCAAATCTACCAGGGAGCCACCACCCTGGGAGAACAGCTGGTAGCACATGGCTTGTCAGCTGGGATCGTACTGCGCTTGTCTGAGACCCTACCAAAAGGTAGATACCTCTATTTTGACCGATTCTTCTCGTCTGTTAAGCTCCTCGACATGCTGGCTGAAAGAAAAATAAATGCGACCGGAACTATCATGAAGAACCGTTTGGGTGCCAACGGTCCAACGCTTTTTACAGAAATGAAAAGAAAGGGCAGAGGAACCTCTGTCATGTCTGTGCGCTCAGATAGAAAAGTAGCTGTGACCCAGTGGTATGATAACAAAGTGGTTCTCCTGTCTTCAAACTGCAAAGGTAAAGAAGAGGAGACAGAGGTCAAACGGTATGACAAGCGCCAGGGGTCTTACGTGCAGGTCAAATGTCCACAAGTAGTCTCCGACTACAACACCTACATGGGTGGGGTCGACCTTGTGGACCGCATGGTCAGCTATTACCGATTTGAGACGCGTACTAAAAAATGGACTGTGCGTCTGTTTCATCATTTTGTGGATACTGCACTAGCCAATGCATTTCATGAGCTGAACGGCCATGGCCCAGAAGTTTCTGGTGACCTCAAACAGCTCATTGATCTTCGTTTCAACGTGGCCGAGTTTTTGCTCAATTCTGGAAGCTCGGATTCACGAGGTTAAGAAAATAGCAATGAAGAGCCATTGGGTGAAACTCAACACCGTGTTTTGAGTGTGAAAAAGAGGCCAATCCCTCCACCATATGCCAGAGCTGCACTACATCTACCAGAATTTTGTGACTTGGCGAATGCAGCCCGGTGCAGAAGGCCTGGATGCTGCAAAAGGTCAAGATGGATGTGTTCGCAGTGTAAAATCATTCTCTGCTTGACACGAGACAGCAACTGCTTCAAGAAATTTCATGAAGAGTAATGTTTTGTTTTCAACGTTTTGACAAATCTCTTTTAATAGACGAAACAGACTTTTACTATACTCTTAGCTCGATAGGGACCCAATGTCCACACCTGTGGACATCCTCCAGAGGGAGGGAGGGGGGTTCAACTTTTTTTTTTAGTTGATCAATGGTCAAAATGATTTTTTTAATTTAAACTATAAAGAAATGAACATAATCAGAAAAGTATTTCTATGGTCAGGTCTCAGGAGGATAAGCAAACACTACTGAAATATTCCAACTCTTGCTTTTCAACGAAAGAAATTCAAAATGAGCTTTGAAAAATCATGAAAATGTAACTGTGACAAGGTAAACCACAACCAAATACTACTGAAATAGTCCAACTCTTGCATTTCAACGAAAGAAATTCAAAATGAACTTTGAAAAATCACGAAAATGTAACTGTGACAAGGTAAAACACGATCAAACACTACTGAAATATTCCAACTAGTGCATTTCAAAGAAAAAAATTCAAAATGAACTTTGAAAAATCAAGAAAATGTAACTGTGACAAGGTAAACCACTACCAAACACTACTGAAATATTCCAACTCTTGCATTTCAACGAACGAAATTCAAAATGAACTTTGAAAAATCAACAGAATGTAACTGTGACAAGGTAAACCATAACCAGACACTACTGAAATATTCCAACTCTTGCATTTCAACGAAAGAAATTCAAATGAACTTTGAAAAATCAAGAAAATGTAACTGCGACAAGGTAAACCACAAGCAAACAATACTGAAATGTTCCAACTCTTGCTTTTCAACGAAAGAAATTCAAAATGAACTTTGAAAAATCAAGAAAATGTAACTGTGACAAGGTAAACCACAACCAAACACTACTGAAATATTCCAACTCTTGCATTTCAACGAAAGAAATTCAAAATGAACTTTGAAAAATCACGAAAATGTAACTTTGACAAGGTAAACCACAACCAAACACTACTGAAATATTCCAACTCTTGCATTTCAACGAAAGAAATTCAAAATGAACTTTGAAAAATCAAGAAAATGTAACTGTGACAAGTTAAACCACAACCAAACGCTACTGAAATATTCCAACTCTTGCATATCAGCGAAAGAAATTCAAAATGAAATTTGAAAAATCAAGAAAATGTAACTGTGACAAGGTAAACCATGACCAAACACTACTGAAATATTCCAACTCTTGCATTTCAACGAAAGAAATTCAAAATGAACTTTGAAAAATCAAGAAAATGTAACTGTGACAAGGTAAACCACAACCAAACACTACTGAAATATTCCAACTCTTGCATTTCAACGAAAGAAATTCAAAATGAACTTTGAAAAATCATGAAAATGTAACTGTGACAAGGTATACCACAACCAAACACTACTGAAATATTCCAACTCTTGCATTTCAGCGAATGAAATTCAAAATGAACTTTGAAAAAGCAAGAAAATGTAAATGTGACAAGGTAAACCACAACCAAACATTACTGAAATATTCCAACTCTTGCATTTCAACGAAAGAAATTAAAAATGAACTTTGAAAAATCAAGAAAATGTAACTGTGACAAGGTAAACCACAACCAAACACTACTGAAATATTCCAACTCTTGCATTTCAACGAAAGAAATTCAAAATGAACATTGAAAAATCACGAAAATGTAACTGTGACAAGGTATACCATAACCATACACTACTGAAATATTCCAACTCTTGCATTTCAATGAAAGAAATTCAAAATGAACTTTGAAAAATCAAGAGAGTGTAACTATGACAAGGTAAACCACGACAAAACACTACTGAAATAATCCAACTCTTGCATCTCAATGAAAGAAATTCAGAATGAACTTTGAAAAATCAAGAAAATGTAACTGTGACAAGGTAAACCACAACCAAACATTACTGAAATATTCCAACTCTTACATTTCAATGAAAGGAATTCAAAATGAACTTTGAAGAATCATGAAAATGTAACTGTGACAAGGTAAACCACAGCCAAACACTACTGAAATATTATTTGAAAAATCAAGAAAATGTAACTGTGACAAGGTAAACCACAACCAAACACTACTGAAATATTCCAACTCTTGCATTTCAACGAAAGAAATTCAAATGAACTTTGAAAAATCAAGAAAATGTAACTGTGACAAGGTAAACCAAAAGCAAACACTACTGAAATATTCCAACTCTTGCTTTTCAACGAAAGAAATTCAAAATGAACTTTGAAAAATCATGAAAATGTAACTGTGACCAGGTAAACCACGACCAAACACTACTGAACTATTCCAACTCGTGCATTTCAACGACAGAAATTCAAAATGAACTTTGAAAAATCACGGATATGTAACTGTGACAATGTAAATCACGAGCAAACACTACTGAAATATTCCAATTATTGCTTTTCAATGAAATAGATTCAAAATGAAATTTGAACAATCACGAAAATGTGAATGTGACAATTTAAACCACAACCAAACACTTCTGAAATATTCCAACTCTTGCACTTCAATGAAAGAAATTCAAAATGAACTTTGAAAAATCAAGAAAATGTAATTGTGACAAGGTAAACCATAACCAGACACTATTGAAATATTCCAACTCTTGTATTTCAACGACAGAAATTCAAATGAACTTTGAAAAATCAAGAAAATGTAACTGTGACAAGGTAAACCACAAGCAAACACTACTGAAATATTCCAACTCTTGCTTTTCAACGAAAGAAATTCAAAATGAACTTTGAAAAATCAAGAAAATGTAACTGTGACAAGGTAAACCATAACCAAACACTACTGAAATATTCCAACTCTTGCATTTCAACGAAAGAAATTAAAAATGAACTTTGAAAAATCACGAAAATGTAACTTTGACAAGGTAAAACAAAACAAAACACTACTGAAATATTCCAACTATTTCATATCAACGAAATAAATTCAAAATGAACTTTGAAAAATCAAGAAAATGTAACTGTGACAAGTTAAACCATAACCAAAAGCTACTGAAATATTCCAACTCTTGCATTTCAATGAAAGAAATTCATAATGAACTTTGAAAAATCAAGATAATGTAACTTTTAAAAGTTAAACCACTACAAAACACTACTGAAATATTCCAACTCTTGCATTTCAAAGAAAGAAATTCAAAATGAACTTTGAAAAATCAAGAAAATGTAACTGTGACAAGGTAAACCACAACCAAAAACTGCTGAAATATTCCAACTCTTGCATTTCAACGAAAGAAATTAAAAATTAACTTTGAAAAATCATGAAAATGTAACTTTGACAAGGTAAACCACAACCAAACACTACTGAAATATTTCCAACTCTTGCATTTCAACGAAAGAAATTCAAAATGAACTTTGAAAAATCAGGAAAATGTAACTGTGACAAGGTAAACCACAACCAAACACTACTGAAATATTCCAACTCTTGCATTTCAACGAAAGAAATTCAAAATGAACTTTGAAAAATCAAGAAAATGTAACTGTGACATGGTTTAAGAAAATCTAACTGTGAAAAGGTAAACCACAACCAAACACTACTGAAATATACCAACTCTTGCATTTCAACGAAAGAAATTCAAAATGAACTTTGAAAAATCAAGAAAATGTAACTGTGACATGGTTTAAGAAAATGTAACTGTGACATGGTAAACCACACCCAAACACTACTGAAATATTCCAACTCTTGCATTTCAATGAAAGAAATTCAAAATGAACTTTGCACAATCAAGAGAATGTAAGTGTGACAAGGTAAACAACACCCTAACACTTCTGAAATATTCCGACTCTTTCATTTTAATGAAAGAAATTCAAAATGAACTTTGGAAAATCATGAAAATGTAACTGTGACAAGGTATATCATAACCATACACTACTGAAATATTCCAACTCTTGCATTTCAATGAAAGAAATTCAAAATGAACTTTGAAAAATCATGAAAATGTAACTGTGACAAGGTAAACCACCACCAAACACTACTGAAATATTCCAACTCTTGCATTTCAATGAAAGAAATTCAAAATGAACTTTGAAAAATCAGGAAGATGTAACTGTGACAAGGTAAACAACAACCAAACACTTATGAAATAGTCCAAATCTAGCATTTCAACGAAATAAATTCAAAATTAAGTTTCAACAATCAAGAAAATGTAACTGTGACATGTTAAACGATATCCAACCGCTACTAAAATATTCAAAATCTTGCATTTCAACTATAGAAATTCAAAATGAATTTTGAGAAAATCAAGAAAATGTAACTGTGACAAGGTAAACCGCAACCAAACACTACTGAAATATTCCAACTCTTGCATTTCAACGAAAAAAATTCAAAATGAACTTTGAAAAATCAAGAAAATGTAACTGTGACAAGGTAAACCACAACTGAACACTACTGAAATATTGCAACTCTTGCATTTCAACGAAATAAATTCAAAATGAACTTTGAAAAATCCAGAAAATGTAACTGTGACAAGGTAAACCACGTCAAAACACTAGTGAAATATTCCAACTCTTGCATTTCAAGGAAAAAAATTCAAAATGAACTATTAAAAATCACGAAAATGTAACTGTGACAAGGTAAACCACGACAAAACACTACTGAAATATTCCAACTCTAGCTTTTCAACGACAGAAATTCAAAATGAACTTTGAAAAATCAATAGAATGTAACTGTGACAATGTAAACCACAACCAAACACTTCTGAAATATTCAAACTCTTGCATTTTAATGAAAGAAATTCAAAATGAACTTTGAAAAATCAAGAAAATGTAATTGTGACAAAGTAAACCATAACCAGACACTACTGAAATATTCCAACTCTTGCATTTCAACGAAAGAAATTCAAATGAACTTTAAAAAATCAAGAAAATGTAACTGTGACAAGGTAAAACACAAGCAAACACTACTGAAATATTCCAATTCTTGCTTTTCAACGAAAGAAATTCAAAATGAACTTTGAAAAATCACGAAAATGTAACTGTGACAAGGTAAACCACAACCAAACACTAGTGAAATATTCAAACACTAGCATTTCAACGAAAGAAATTCAAAATGAACTTTGAAAAATCAAGAAAATGTAACTGTCACAAGGTAAACCACAACCAAACACTACTGAAATATTACAACTCTTGCATTTCAACGAAAGAAATTCAATATTAAATTTTAAAAATCAAGAAAATGTAACTGTGACAAGTTAAACCATAACCAAACGCTACTGAAATATTCCAACTCTTGCATTTCAACGATAGAAATTCAAAATGAATTTTGAGAAAATCAAGAAAATGTAACTGTGACAAGGTAAACCACAACCAAACACTACTGAAATATTCCAACTCTTGCATTTCAACGAAAAAAATTCAAAATGAACTTTGAAAAATCAAGAAAATGTAACTGTGACAAGGTAAACCACAACAGAACACTACTGAAATATTGCAACTCTTGCATTTCAAAGAAAAAAATTCAAAATGAACTTTGAAAAATCTAGAAACTGTAACTGTGACAAGGTAAACCACAACCAAACCCTACTGAAATAGTACAACTCTTGCATTTCAACGAAAGAAATTCAAAATGAACTTTGAAAAATCAAGAAAATGTAACTGTGACAAGTTAAACCAAAACCAAACACTACTGAAATATTCCAACTCTTGCATTTCATGGAAAGAAATTCAAAATGAACTTTGAAAAATCAAGAAAATGTAACTGTGACAAGTTAAAAGATAACCAAACGCTACTGAAATATTCCAACTCTTGCATTTCAATGAAAGAAATTCAAAATGAACTTTGAAAAATCAAGAAAATGTAACTGTGACAAGGTAAACCACAACCAAACACTACTGAAATATTCCAAGTCTTGCATTTCAACGAAAGAAATTCAAAATGAACTTTGAAAAATCATGAAAATGTAACTGTGACAAGATAAACCACAACCAAACACTAGTGAAATATTCCAACTCTTGCATTTCAACGAATGAAATTCAAAATGAACTTTGAAAAATCAAGAAAATGTAACTGTGACAAGGTAAATCACAACCAAACACTACTTAAAGATTCCAACTCTTGAATTTCAATAAAATAAATTCAAAATGAACTTTGAAAAATAATGTAAATGTTTGTGTGACAAGGTATACCTCAACCAATCACTACTGAAATATTCAAACTCTTGCATTTCAACGATAGAAATTCAAAATGAACATTGAAAAATCAAGAAAATGTAACTGTGACAAGGTACACCATAACCATACACTACTGAAATATTCCAACTCTTGCATTTCAACGAAAGAAATTCAAAATGAACTTTGAAAAATCAAGAAAATGTAACTGTGACAAGTTAAACCACAACAAAACACTACTTAAATATTCCAACTATTTAATTTCAAAGAAAGAAATTCAAAATTAACTTTTAAAAATCAAGAAAATGTAACTGTGACAATGTAAACCACAACCAAAAACTAATGAAATATTACAACTCTTGCATTTCAATGAAAGAAATTCAAAATAAACTTTGAAACATCAGGAAAATGTAACTGTCAAATGGTAAACAACAACCAAAAACTACTGAAATATACCAAGTCTTGCATTTCAATGATAGAAATTCAAAATGAACTTTGAAAAATCAAGAAAATGTAACTGTGACATGGTTTAAGAAAATGTAATTTTAGCATGGTGAACCACAATCAAACACTACTGAAATACTCAAACTCTTGCATTTCAATTAAAGAAATTCAAAATGAACTTTGAAAAATAAAGAGAATGTAAGTGTGACACGGTAAACCACACCCAAACACGTCTGAAATATACCAACTCTTACATTTCAATGAAAGAAATTCAAAATGAGATTTGAAAAATCATGATAATGTAACTGTGACAAGGTATATCATAACCATACACTACTGAAATATTCCAACTCTTGCATTTCAACGAAAGAAATTCAAAATGAACTTTGAAAAATCAAAAAAATGTAACTGTGACAAGGTAAACCACAACCAAACACTACTGAAATATTCCAACTCTTGCATTTCAATGAAAGAAATTCAAAATGAACTTTGAAAAATCAGGAAGATGTAACTGTGACAAGGTAAAACACAGTCAAACACTACTGAAATATTCCAACTCTTGCATTTCAACGAAAGAAATTCAAAATGAACTTTGAAAAATCAAGAAAAAGTAACTGTGACATGGTAAACCACAATCAAACACCACTGAAATATTCCAAATCTTGCATTTTAACGAAAGAAATTCAAAATGAATTTTGATAAAATCAAGAAAATGTAACTGTGACAAGGTAAACCGCAACCAAACACTACTGAAATATTCCAACTCTTGCATTTCAACGAAAAAAATTCAAAATGAACTTTGAAAAATCAAGAAAATGTAACTGTGACAAGGTAAACCACAACTGAACACTACTGAAATATTGCAACTCTTGCATTTCAACGAAAAAAATTCAAAATGAACTTTGAAAAATCCAGAAAATGTAACTGTGACAAGGTAAACCACGACCAAACACTACTGAAATATTCCAACTCTTGCATTTCAACGAAAAAAATTCAAAATGAAATTTGAAAAATAAAGAAAATGAAACAGTGACAAGGTAAAACAAAACCAAACACAACAGAAATATTCCAACACATGCATTTAAACGAAAGAAATTCAAAATGAACTTTTAAAAATCAATAAAATGTAACTGTGACAAGGTAAAACACAACCAAACACTACTGAAATATTCCAACTCTTTCATTTCAAAGACAGAAATTCAAAATGAACTTTGAAAAATCAAGAAAATGTAAGTGTGACAAGGTAAACCAAAACCAAACACTAGTGAAATATTCCAACTCTTGCATTTCAACGAAAGAAATTCAAATGAACTTTGAAAAATTAATAAAATGTAACCATGACAAGGTAAACCACAACCAAACACTACTGGAATATTCCAACTCTTTCCTTTCAACAAAAGAAATTCAAAATGAACTTTGAAAAATCAAGAAAATGTAACTGTGACAAGGTAAACCACAACCAAACACAGATGAAATATTCCAACTCTTGCATTTCAATGAATGAAATTCAAAATGAACTTTGAAAAATCAAGAAAATGTAACTGTGACAAGGTAAACCAAACACTACTGAAATATTCCAACTCTTGCATTTCAATGAAAGAAATTCAAAATAACCTTTGAAAAATCAAGAAAATGTATCTGTGACAAGGTAAACCACAGCCAAACACTACTGAAATATTCCAACTCTTGCATTTCAACGAAAGAAATTCAAAATGAACTTTGAAAAATCAAGAAAATGTAACTGTGACAAGGTAAACCACAACCAAACACTACTGAAACATTCCAACTCTTGCATTTCAACGAAGGAAATTCAAAATGAACTTTGAAAAATCAGACCTTTGGAGGGGGGGGGGCGGGGGGGGGGGGGTGGTTCTGTGTCTCAATGCACAAAAAAAGTATAAAAAATGGGGGAGGGAAGGGGAGGGGAGGAGGGGAGGGGAGGAGGAGGAGGAGGGAGGAGGAGGAGGGAGGAGGAGAAGGGGAGGGGGAGGGGAGGGGAAGAGGAGGAGGAGGGAGGAGATGGAGGGAGAGGGGCCCCTTTGGGGGGCCAAAGGGGGAGGGGCCCTTTGGGCCCCGGGGGGGGTCTGGGGGAACCTTGAGGGCCGGGGGGCCCTTTGGGAGCCCAGTGGACCTTTGAGGACCGGTGGCTTCCTTCGGGGTTGGGGTAGAGGGATTGGAACCCTTTGGGTTGTGGTAGAGGACCTTACGACACTGTTAAAATCGAACTTGTGTATCATAACGACCACAGAGTTTTACCCTCAAATTCTCTTCTATAATCATCTTTTAGAATGTCTCTAACTGTTTCGCGGAAATAATTCCATAACCTGTCTAAAACAGTTTCGCCCAAATAATCTCTAAACGTAATTTTAGCGTGTTCCTTTTGTTTTTGGCATCTCTGCGCTGAGGCATTTCAAATTAATAAGAAACCCGATTCCCGCGCTAAAACAATTCATCGCTAAGATGTTTCTTGGAGAATTGTTTCCATGGCAATGTTTATTAATATCTTTTGGAGTTCGACCAGTAGAACTTTTTCCGAGGCAAAGACATTAATGACTTGGATCTATTCCTGGAAAATCGTTTCTAGGCGAAAATTTTTAAAGTCTGACAGATGATGTCATTGGTTGATTGATCTGTCAAGAAAGGGGAATTAATTTGTTGTTTCTAAGGGGAATTATTGATTCACGATAGGGGAATTGAGGTCGACAGCACAGGTGTTCCAAATTTCTGGAAACTCATAACATTTGCCTAGAGCAACAACCTGAAGGAAGTGTCATTGACCTGCTCCCATTAGACTCAATAATCCATTAAAGTGAGAAAGTTCCTGTTTTTCCATTCTCACTGACAAAAACCATAAAAAGAGACATAAATGTTAGAAAGTTCCTTTTTTTTCAAATTCTCACTGACAAAAAACATAAAACATCCATAACCATCCATTAAAAACATCAAATAAATTGACCAACACACATAACCGTCCATGAAAACAGACATAAATGTGACAAAATTCATGTTTTTCAAGTGAGAAAAATACTAATTTTTCATTCTCACTGACAAAAACCATAAATCATCCATAACCATCCATGAAAAACATCAAATAAATCGACCAACACACATAACCATCCATAAAAACAGACATAAATGTGACAAAATTCATGGTTTTCCAAGTGAGAAAATTCCTGTTTTTTCATTCTCAGTGAGAAAACCATAAACCACGTGGTAATCGTGGGAGTAGCACCCCCCCTTTCTACTCCTGTGTGGTCTTTTTTCTCCAGTCAAAAACAAAATCCATAAATTCAGTGTATTTTAAATTTGCAAAGTCTTTTTTTACGATTACCTCCGTGGTATAGGAACAGCAGAATGTCATTAATATTCAGCATTTTTAATATACTTTATAAAATGGAAGGTGTTCATAACCGTTTCCTTCGAAGGAATAGTAAAATTCTTAACTATCCAGTGGTACCGTTAATTAGCTAGGTCGATCACTTGTTATGTCTATCTAATAAAGATATTTTATAGTGTATTGAATTGCTTGTATTTCTTACTCTTTTTATGATTATGTTATTTCTATTGTTTCTTTGTTCATTTCTCGTATTTTTCTAGTTTTGGATTTTCCAGTCAGTGTGTTTTGTTTGTCTTCCTTCCTTTTTTTCTCTCCCATTTACTCTTCTTTTCAGAATTTTCTTAAAATAAATCAAAGGCACTTACGAAACTTACGAAGAATTTTGAGGGGTATCTTAAAATAAATCAAAGGCACTATTCTTCCATTTTATCAAAAATGGATCTGCATTATCTTAAGAACGACTGAGGGTATTGAGTTGAAACTTCAGGACATGTTTAGGGAAGTTTTTCAAAGTGGTTGGAGGGCTGCCAGTACCCATCCCATGCCCTCTTTAGCAACCCTATCTCCGAAAACCTTCGGTCAAAATTTTGAAATAGCTATCTTGTTCAAAATTCTCTAAAGGCCAAATAAACTATGCATATGGGGGATGAAATAACACTCAACAGCTTTGGAGAAGAATGCTGAACCCAATAAAAATATACTATATGTATGCTAGTTATCAAAAGGGCGTATCAGCAATATCTAAGAAACGCCTGAGGATACTAAGTTGAAACTTACAGGGTAAGTTGAGGGGCGCAGAACAATGGTTTAAGGGCTACAAAGCTCTTCCTTTGCCCTGTTTAGCTGCCCCCTTCCCTCTACAATGATTAAAATTTTGAAAGGTGATTTTGTTCAAAACACGCAAAAGGTCTAGTAACCATGCCCCTGGGGATGCAATGCCCCCCAAAGCCCCCAGAGCAGTTATTCAGACCACAGCCAAGAAATGAAGCTAGGTCAATCGACTTGTGAAAGGATGAAAATATTATAATCCTATTCTAACATTTAATTTACTCGGCGTGGGAGTTACCACTCCCTTTGACCTACCTTTAGTTGGTAATCAATTTTAACCCTTTACCTGTTTCATTCTATCCAAAATAAAAAAATTCTTATTATTGTCATCTTGGTTTCATCCCGTTATTCAAATTCATAGTTAAGACCGTTCGTACCAGAATTATACAAATGAGATATCTTCTGATACCTGTGTCAATGTAAGCAATACTGGACAAAATAATTAGGGTCATTGACCTACATTAAATACAGGTTTAAAATACATGTTTAAAAATCAAGCTCCATATTGTATATCATTAGGCCCGTTTTTTAGCACTAAGATCTTACATCAAAGATCTTGCATCTTTCTGCAAAGATTATCGTTTTTTAACTCATCTTTGTTCTAAGATCTTACTGCTCACTGATGAGCAGTAAGGAAGACCGCCACTGACAAAAAGTGTGAAGACCGCCACTGTTCTGCCATATAGAACAATGATGAGAGAACTTAGATGATATGCTCATCGTTGTTCTGAGACCGCTGATAAGAGCAGAATGATGAGAGACGTTTGCATAAAAGCGACCAAAAATGTAAGATCTTTGTTCAAAGATTTCACTTTTAATCGTTTTCTGACAAAAGATATAAGATCTTAGCACATTGATGACTGAAAAAACGGCCCTATTATATGACTAGTATAACGTGTTTGGTAGGTTCGTATCGTTGTTCGTGTCAAATGTTCGAGTGAAATGTTCGCGTCAAATGTTCTCGTCAAATAAATAGATAGCACACTGCTAGCCAGATTTACCGTCATTATTTGAAAAACGAAGAGAAATTAAATAAAAAAATTTGTTTTTCAACTGAAAGTAAGGAGTAACATTAAATCTTAAAATGAACTGGAATTGTTCTCTATATGAAGGGGTTTTCCCCTCCTCAGTACTTGATCTTTACGCTAAAGTTTGACTGTTGTCTCAATTCTTAAGAACTACTTCTTCAACATAAGAGCCGTGTAATTAGAATAAGAACCTTTTTTAAAAATACTAAAGACTTTAGCATGAAGAGCAAGGCATTGAGGAGGGGACGGCCCACTCATATACGGAATAATTTAAGTTCGTTTTAAGTATAATGCTGCTCCTTACTTTCAGCTGAAAAATCTTAGTTATTTTTAACTTAATTATAGTTAGGAAGGAGGGTAGGTGCCTAAAAGTTTGAATTTTAATTCCAAAAAATCGTAAATCTCATTTATCATAAGGGTAATTAGAGAATATAGAAGGGGTGGGGGGGGTGGAGATAGAAATTAATATATAATCCCTCTTGATTTCAGTAAATAATTCCGGTCTACCCTATTATTAAGAAAGTAAATAGTAACGTTTAGTCCCAAAATGAGCATAATTTACACCGTATAAGAGAGGGGCTTGCCGTTCCACATCTTTAATCTCCCCCTCGTGGCCGCAAAAGTTTTGGAGGGTGCTCATTCAATAGGAAATTGAGAGTTTTAGTCTTTTCTTTATAGTTCAACAGCAATTGGAAATCAGCTAGTCCCTATCCTAAAACTTTTTTTATATGTGTTATTTTTGCTACCCCTTAGGGCATCTGATCGACATTTTGTTGTTCCTATTTTGTGCTTTCTCTGTGGGTGCTCAATTTTTCGTGTTGGGGAATTTCCCATGGGGGAATTAGCCAGTGAGAAATTTCCGCGGGGGAATTTTCCGTGGAGGTGAATTTCCCAGGGGCAGAACTTTTCCATAGGGGGGAATTTTCCAGGGAAAATTTATGTGGGGAGGAGGAACGCCAGTTAAGAGTCACAAGGCCTTAAATGCTTTTTTATTGAGCCACTTCATATGGTAAGAGTGGTCATAGAACTTTTAAACAGGGCTCATTCGAGTGGAAGTTGAATGTTCTGGTATATTTTTTTAAAGTCAAAAGTCATCAGAGGGCAACCAGCCCCCTCAAAAGCCCCTTTCTACCCTTCCTAATAAGGGAGGATTTAGGAATTTAATTCAAAACAGAATGAGGGTCTATTAGCTCTGCCTCTGGAAATTACACGAAACCCACAGCTCCTATGACTGTGGCTTTAAGTTAAGCAAGTTGTCGTTGTTTACATATAGGATTTGTTATTGGGAAGGGAGAGGGCATGTTTGATCCGGGGTTTCCAAAGAGGTTAAGGAAACTAAGGGAAAATTTGGGGAAATGTTGAGGGTGATCATGAACAAAATCAAACACACTATGTGCATGCTGGTTGTCAAAAAGGCGTACCAGAAATATTTAAGTAGTAGCTGAAGGCACTAAGTTGAAAGTTAAAGAACACATTTTGAAGGATGTTAAAAACTGATCGAAGGGTAACTAGCCACCCCTCCCCAGCTCATTGTAAATGTCCACTGGTATTAAACTGAAAATTTCAGGGCTTCTAGTACTACTACTATTACTATGACTGAAAGTGCAACTATTTTCTACTACGACCACTTGTGACTGCCAATTCTTGCTACTGTGACTACTAGCCGCGGTTGTGACTACTTTTGACTACTTGCGACTGTACCAACCGGCAAATGCGACTAATTGCAACTGCTACTTGCAGTAGCGATAATTTGTGACTGTGAGTACTTGCGACTGCTATTTACTTACTAGTGACTACGACTACTTGTGAGTCCTTGCTACTGCGGATAGTTGCGACTGCAATTACTTGTGTGAGTGGCTATCTTCGACTACGATTACTAGTGACCGCTACTGATGTTTCAAATAGCTTACTATTTCTGCTCCTACTACTACTACTACTACTACTACTACTACTACTACTACTACTACTAATACTAGTACTACTGCTACTACTACTACTACTACTACTACTTCTACTACTACTGCTACTACTACTAATAATAATAATACTACTGCTAAGAATAATACTACTACTACTACTACCACAGCTGCTGCTACTATTTCTCCTACTACTATTTTTAAACTAAGTTGAAAAAAGCTGAAGTGCATCTAGGTTGTCAAAAAGGTTTATCTGCAATACTTCAGAAATAACTAAGGTTACGAAGTTGAAAAATGAAGGGAACATTAAGAGGGGGAGGGGATTTTAGACTAAATTAGAAGACTTCATATTCATCCTGGTGGCCAAAAGAGCATATCTGCAACATCGCAGTATTGGCTAAAGGTATTCTGCGAAAAGTTCCGGAAATCTTAAAGCGGGATGTGCACAAACTCAAAGACACAGTGTGTATTAACGTTTTTAAAATGGCATATCTGTAATATCTCAGGAAAAGTTAAGGAAATTAAAATGAAACTTTCAGAGAATTTTTAGGGGAATTATTGAGCTCAATCAAAAGAAATTATGTGCATCTTAGTTGTCAAAAGGGTGCATCTGCAATATCTCAGGAACAGCTAAGAGCATTAAGCAGAAACTGTCAAGAAATTTAGATTGGGATGTGGAACTTCATCAAAAGACGTCGTGCGTATCCAAGTTGTCAGGCTTTGCATCCATTTGCCCGCAAGCTCTCAGAAACAACTAAGAGCATTAAGTTACAACTTCATTGAATTTCGAGCGGGACGTTGAACTAAATCAAAAGATTCTATGAGCATCAATGTCCAGGTTTTAAAACTAGAAAAAACGTGGCTAGGAGTATTGAGATGAAACTGCTCAGGAATGGTGAAGGGTATTAAGTTGAAACTTTCAGGTACTATTGAGGGGGAAGTAGAACAAATCAGGACACTATGTATATCAAGATGGTCAAAGTAGCGTATGTAAAAGGTCTCAATAATGACTAGGGTAACAAGTTTGAATTTCAGGAAATGTTGGGCTGGATGTCAAACTCATCCAAAACACATTATGTGGATCAAGGTCGTCAAAATATAAACTTTTCTACTTCACACCAAGTAAATGCTCCGTTAAAAATAATGAATAAAAGATTTCAAAGAATCATTTATACGAGAGACTAAGTGATACCTCTTATTTATATCCACTCTCTTACTCCATGATCATTTTGTCATTCATTTGTAATCTTTTGAGCATTCTCCAGGAGTTTTCTTTCAAGTATACTATCGATAAATTTTTGTTCAATCAAAAGGTTTAAGATAAGATAAGATTTATTGCTGAGAAACGGCTATCACAAGCCCAAAAGGGCCGAATTCGCACTTTAGCGTCAAATAAAGCGAAAAAAGAACAACAAAAACAAACAATCAAAAAACAACAGGACATTATAAAAGGGTCAATGTCAAATACGTAAAGATGTTAAAAACAAAAAAAACTTATAAAATAAGAAGGCCAATTTCAAGTCATCAAAAATGCCCCCCCCCAAAAAAAAACGAAAACTCGTAAAATTAACAAGGGGATAAAAATTAACAAGAGGGTTTGTTCAAATACCGTCCAAAATCTTGGGTCAAATATTAAAAAAATGTGTGCAATAATTGTATTGAATAATATCATGACTCTGATTTCAATATGTTGAAATAGACCCATCTTCGTATTAACATGTGTCTTGAAGCCTTTGTTTGAAATACACTATTTGGGTAATCTTGGGCCTTGTCTGTGGGGCTGTGCAAAAACACTTCGAGGGCAGAGATTTTGAACTTTAGACCATCCCAAGTACTTAATTTTAAAAATTACCGAAAAAAGAAGTTTTCAAACCAAAATAAAGAGCTATACTATAACTTGAGACGAGCAGAAATGAAGTCCTATATAAGTTCAGACTTAAACAGACAATAATTTACTATGAAAGAATATTGAAACCCAGAATGAACAGTAATTAAAACGAATAAACACACTAAATATAAATATAATAACAGGTACTGATTTAAATGAATTATTTCTCAATAGACATACTCAGCTACTGTGAACTGGTTCCTGAACTATCCGCTACAACAGTAGGTTTTACAGTGGAACTTCATTAGATCTCCAGTTGTTTTCACTTTTCGAAACTTATATTAAGAATGAATTTTTACAAGTTGTGAAATACATTTGGCAAGGTCTCAGCATTTCACTCAAAAGTCTGACCAAAAATTTTTCTGGGGGCAGGGGGCTTCTAAAATGAACAAAAAATGGAAATCAATTGGCAAATGCATGAATATCAAAATGCTGTTGGTGCTAGTAACCCAAAGCTTCCTGCCTCCTGAATATATGGTAGAGCTTAAGAATTCAATGGCTGCTTAGAAAGTAAAGTTCGTTTTTTATTTCATTTTTGAATTTTAAGCCGTAGCCAGCGAAATTTTGGTAATAGAGAAAATGAAATTACCTGCACATATAGCACGATTTTGCAGAGCACATCACCCATAAACCAGGTTTCTGTCACATCCCAAATAACTGTAGGTGGAAGACAAACGAGAATCACCATAAAATCTGCTACAGATAAATTCATAATCATGATATTGGTCACTGTTCTCATACTGGGATTCCTGTACAAAGCAGTACAAACCAAGGCATTGCCAGTTAATCCAACAATAAAAACAATGCAATGCAGTACTATTAAGGCCCATTCGTAATGAACAGGAAAAATATAATCCCGAATCTCATTTATATAATCTTCATCAGAGATACAAAAGTCATTAATACATGGAGATGTGGTAAAATTACTGATGTTATTCATTGCTTCACTGCTTGATCTCAAGTAAAAGGTGACGTTCGTATAGTAGTCTGATGGTACTGTAGAGAGGCTGTATTTCAACTCCATGATAATGGCAATTTCTCGTGTAACTGCAAAAAAGATGTTCTTCAAATAACAAATTGAGCTTCTTGTCTCTTTTCAAGTTACCAATGACTGTCAGTTACATGAAAAAAAAAATAAAAGAGAAAAAAACAAACAACAACAGACAAAAACGAATTTGGTCCAACCACACTATATTTGTGCAGTTTGAGTCTACTTGTTTGATCTCTAGTAATATTGGTTTAAATAAGGAAATTAAGGAGAAAATTTAAGGAAAAAAAAAGCTAACTTGTTTACAAATTCGACCATTAACGACTGCCAATTGCACAAAGAACAATGATTACACCCGTCAACAACAATTTTACTGGTACCTTTATATCTGGATTCGTTGTGAACAAACAAATACAAAGAAACATAGCATTGCTTATTCTCGTGAATCAATTTTTTTTAGTTCTTTTTACAGGCTTAAAATTTTACACTGATGAGTAAATGAGCCAATCAGTTTATTTGAAGGCGGGTAATGATACATGTGTAAAAAATAATTGATTGACAAATGTAAACACGTCACGGACCTAACCAATGATATTGAAGTACATTTTTTATTCCAGAACTAAAGGAAAGTAATCTCTCTTCTTCTTTTTTAACAACTATAAAAACACAGCTCTCACTGCAATTCTTATAAGCTAAGCTATATTTAATATATTTCCTCAACTGCTTTCGGTTTATGTTCAAGTTTCATTGTTTTTTTAGAGGTATTTTAAAGTACAACTTCTTTATGAGTCTTTTTATGTCTTTTTGAAATCTTTATAAAGTCTTTAGTCTATTTAAGTTTTCATAAAGCTTTATGAAGTCTTTAGCTTTTATTAAGTAGGTATGCCTCTCTGGACGGAACCAGTTGACACATTCCCCTCGATTCATCTTGTGCCTTAAATTATGCATTCTTAGAAAACATTGTAAGATACTTGGGTCTTTTCCCTACAACATCAATTGCACGAATTAGGATTTAAAACTAAATGAGATATTGATATTATTGTCAAAACATTATAACCCCAAATCCTTTTTGTTCGTTATAAAAATGTCTTTACCTGCTTTGGAACCATTAATCTTCTTCATTTAGTTGCCACAGTCGTGATAAAAGCTAGAATACCAGTAAAAAAGAAGAGAGTTTGTGGAGATGATCCAATCAAGAGTACGTACAATGCATTGTAAAAAATTTTAAGCCAATTCATTTCAATGGAGATTAAAAGGTCATTTTAAAAATTGGAAACGAACAGAAATTATTCCCTAAATCTTGTGGCTGCTTCTTTCTATGTCCCTTAAATAATTTCTGAGACCACACTGGCTAATCATGATATAACGAAAAAATAATAAAAAAGAGAAAAACGAGAATTATACAAGCCAATGAGAAATATGGACTAAAATTACAGTTACCCTTTCACCGTTACATGGAAAGGGTCTTCAAATATTAGTTGTGCTTTGTTTTATGGATAGAATTTTTCTTTATGGTATCCTCAGATTTTATTAGCAATTTTAATGTTATTATCGTACAATGAGGACAGTCAAGTGGAGGTCTTGACCAAAATATTTGCATTTTAGTCCAAATTTTTCACTGGCTTGTATAATCCTCGTTTTTCTCTTTTTTTACTATTTTTTCGTTTTTCAGTCCCTCGTTCTTTCACTCTAAAGTTTTATAGTTATTTAATTGTACTTCTTATTCCCATGCAATTGTCCTTGTATTTGTAAAGTTGTTCTTAAGAAAAAAGGAAAAAAGTCAAGCTTTAGCATAAAGAATAAGAGGCTGAGGAGAATCTTAATCAAAATCAACGATAGACACAGTTGATTTAGCGTATACTAAACGCATTTGGGCAAGCCCCCATGGTTTGGCAGAATTTAATTCCGCTTCTCAGATCTCAATGATACTTTTCTATTTCACAAAGAGAGGTAGGTCTAGAAAATATTAAATAAAAAAACTATTTTTTTTTAAATTGAAGTAAAGAGCAACATTAAAGCTTAAAGCCTTATATGAGGGAGGCTGCACCGTCTTCAACCCTCAATTTCTATGCAAAAGTTTGCCTCCTTTTAAAAAAGAGGGCTCAAACACAGTTTAATAAAAAAAAAGAGGCCTCAAATACAAGGCTTTTGAACTGCTAAAGTTTCAGAGCAGCGCTTGACTACCGTCATCAACGTAGTGTTCTGAAATTCTGATCTTAGTTCAAAGACTTATCTCCTAATTTTTCTAAACTTCAAGTCAACCACGAAAAATACCCTTTGCCTATGCTATTTTACTCTTTAGCCGCATCCATCATTTCCATTTTAATAGTAAAGTGAAGCTATCCACTTATTCTAAAAAAAAAAAAAAAAAAAAAAAAAAAAAAGAAAAAAAAAAGACAAGAGAACACAGTAGTAAAATATTAAAAAGAAAAGGACAAAATACTTATATCTTAACATCACATTTACATCACGAACCGCCAAAAAGGAAAGTTAAAGAAATTCCTCTCCTTGGAAAACCTGTTCAAAATGCGACAAACTGTTTTTCTCTTCAGTTTAATTTCCTTAAAATGTAGATTTTATATTCTCTTTTATTTCTATTTTCAGACTCTACTTTCTTCTTCAAAAAGACTTCGATATGTGAGATAGAAATATTTTTGCTACAAGTTTATATTTTATACTCTGTTATTTAAAGATTTTACACGTTTGTACAAGTTTTTTTATTGCTTTTAAATTCAACGGCACTGTGGTCTAAAAACTGATACTTTGATTATGGATAACTTGACTATTTCCAACAATATAGAAAAATATGGCAGACTTGAGGCTAAAAAATACACCACGTAGACGAAACTTGTCAAATATCGTCCTCGTTGGTATCCATTTAGAGCCAAACAAAAAGCAGGTCGTCCTCGAACGGGGTGGGAGGATGTCGTAAGGAAAGTTTAATGGAAATGAAAACTTCTTCGGAGGATATAAAGAGGGAAGCTTTGAATTGATTGTGACGGAGGAGGAGAGTGAGTAGCTATGCTGGCCTCAGGTAGCTTAGTACTGCAGTGAGTTGTTAGTAGTAGTGGCAGTTGAGCCAAGTCCCGTCCTATATACCCTACTAGTCTAAAAATAAATACTGGAGATCGATTCTCTGAAATATCTTTTCTTTAACGTAGAAAGACTGGGACACCAGCTCAAATAATTCACCTAATCATAAATATATATTGACATTTATCGATACCTCAGGGGTACGAAGAGGACCTACACAAGGAATGTTATTTCTTTTGTATAGCTCATAATAATAATAGAAATTACACAGCTGTCCATCAAACAGTTCGTGGTAACGAACTGTAAGTAAGGATCGACCCGGCTCAATGGTAACCGAAACTTTAGAAAACGGAATTTTGATACCAATAGATGCATCAAAAGAATTACATTTTAATGCTGATTTCAAATATATAAGTTTCATCAAGTTTAGTCTTATCTATAAAAAGTTATACGCCTGAGATAATTTGGCTGATTTTTATAAAAAACGGGGAAAGACCCCCCTAAAAATTATAGAACCTTAATGAAAATCACACTATCATATTCAGCGTATCAGAGAACCCTACTGGGGAGGTTTGAAGCTTCTATCTAGAAAAATGTGGAATTTTGCATTTTTTGCCAGAAGAGAGATCACGGATGCGTGTTTATTTGTTTGTTTGTTTTTTTTTCCCAGGGGTGATCGTATCAACCCAGTGGTCCTAGAATATCTTGGGAGGGCTCATTCGAACGGAAATTAAAAGTTCTAGTTCCCTTTTTAAGTGACCAAAAAAATGGAGGGTAATTAGACCCCCTCCCCCGCTCATTTTTTTCCCAAAGTCAACCAATCGAAATTTTGAGACAGCCATTTTGTTCAGCATAGTCGAAAATATGATAACTATGTGTTCTAGGATGACTTAATCCCCCGAAGTTCCCAGAGGGAGGGCTGTAAGTTATGAACTTTACCCAATGTTAACATATAGTATTGGTTATTGGGAAGTATACTGACGTTTTCAGTGGGGATTTTTTTCTGGTAGTGGGGGGGATTGGGTTGGGGGTGATGTGGGAGGATCTGACCATGAAGGAAGTTTTCATGGGAGAAGGGACATTGCTATGAAGGGGGCGCCGGATTTCCCAGCATTATTTAAATAAAGATCAGAAACTATATATAAAAAAACACGTTTTTTAACTGAAAGTAAGGAGCAACATCAAAACTTAAAACGACAGAAAACATTACGTATATGATTGGGTTCATCCCCTAGTCAATACCTCGCTATTTAAGCCAAAGATTATTTAGTACTTCCATAAGAGCTATTTATTCTAATTAACGGCATTTGTGATTAAGGGGTAATTTTTAAGGAATTGGAACAAAATTGGAACTTTGGTTTAAAGAGCAAGGTATTGACTAGGGGGCGAACCCTCTAATATACGTATTGAAAATATAAGAATATAGAGGTTCGATACGTAAGTTAATTCGTAAGTTACGTATATCTATTACTAATAAAACGTTCGTAAATTAAATTAAACAGGTTTCGAGAAAGCCATTTAACCAAATAAAAGTAAAATTAATATACAAATTTTTTTTTAATTATTCATGTACGGTGAGCCAAAATCAAAACCTGCATTAATTCAAAAATGTTCAAAAATTAAATAAAAAAACATGTTTTTTAACTGAAAGTAAAGAACGACATTAAAACTTAAAACGAAAAGATATTATTCCGTATATGAATGGGGCCGTCCCCTCCTCAACGTCTCGCTCTTTACGCTAAAGTTTGACTTTCTCACAACTCTATTTTTTTTAAACAATAAAAACCTTTAACGTAAAGAGCGACACGTTTAGGAGGGGACATCCCCTTTCATATATGGAATAATTTCTGTTGGTTTTAAGTTTTAACGTCGTTCCTTGCTTTCAGGTAAAAAAAAACTTGTTTTTTTTATTTAATAAAATATAAAGAGATGAATATTCCTAACCCGGGAATTTCGAAGAGATTTACGGGGAAGTGAAGGTAGAAGTCTTACTATTCTGGCAACATATCAGATAACTTGGCTGCAGTAATTCAAAAGGTATTATGTAATAAAACATAAATTTTATAAGAGGCTGAACCAACTAAAACGAAGGGGTTTTGGGTATTTGTGCTTATTATCAAGCTACCGTTCTGCTTCTGCTCCTACCACTACTGTTGCTACTGCTACTACTACTACTACTACTCCTACTAATAGTAGTACTACTGCCTCTACTATTGCTACTAATGCTACTACTACTTCTACTACTACTACTATTACTGCTACTACTAATAATAGTACTATTACCATTACTGCTACTACTACTGCTACTATTACAATTACAACTACTAATTCTTTTGCTACTACCACTATTCTTACTACTAACTAACAATAATACTGCTACAGCTACTACTACTACTAGTACCAATACTACTACTGCTACTACTACTACACAGCTACTATTACTGCTACTACTACTTACTACTTCTACTGCTACTACTACTACTGAAGCTACTACTACTGTTACTACGACCACAACTACTACTACTATTACTGAAACTACTACTACTACTACTACTACTGCTACTAGTACAACTATTACTATTACTACTATTACTACTTCTGCTAACAACTCAATACAGCTCTAAGTCAGCTTAGGCCAACGCAACTGTGCACGCTCCTCCTCCACCACCAGTTATTAAAAGCTCTCCTCTTGATCAGTTTCCAAGAAGCTTCAATTTCTTTGTAATATCTTCTAATTACTTCTTCTTAACCCATTTGAGAAGAACCTACTGTTGTTTGGCCTCATATGGTTAGCCATAAAGTAGAGTCTTAGGCAATATGCCATCCTACATCGGTAGAACGCGACCTAGCAATCTTAACCTTTCATCGTTGCAGTAATAGCTGCAGTCCAGTAATAAGCAAAGTACTATCTATAATACCCAAAAGTTTAAAGACGGATTATTTTAATTAATCTTATTAGTAAAATTCCATGCGAAAAAAAACTATGTGAATTTCAAAGAAGAGCCTGAAACCCTTGAAAACTGGCATTGGATTCAATTGAGAAGTACCCCGTTGGAATCGTCATGTTCGATAAACCTACTGAGGAGATGTACAACCAGGAAATCACTTTTTTAAGTGGGATTCATTGACTTATCTCCTTTTTCTCCTTTTTGACTAAGAGTGATCGTATCTAAGCAGTGGTCGTAGAATATTGGAGGTAGGTTCATCACAAATGAAATTACCATATTTAGTGTTATTTATAGCAATTAATTAAAATAAACTTTTTCCACAAAAGAAACTGTATCAAAGAAAAGCGACTATATTAAACCTAAGAAGAGCAGAAACAAAGTAGAATAGTAATCACTATATATATATATATATATATATATATATATATATATATATATATATATATATATATATATATATATATATATATATATATATATATATATATATAATATATATATATACTGTTTGCTTATTTTTTATTTTCAATTAATTTTATAACTTATACACAATATTTTATATATATAATTGTTATTATTTTGTTATAATTGTTATTATAATTATAATACATAATTGTTATAAAATTATTTTTAATTGTTATTATTTAAAATTGTTATTAGTTGCTTTCTTATATATATATATATATATATATATATATATATATATATATATATATATATATATATATATATATATATATATATATATATATATATATATATATATATATATATATATATATATATATATATATATATATATATATATATATATATATATATATATATATATATATATATATATATATATATATATATATATATATATATACATATATCTGACAAAGATATTGAAATCTACGACAAAGATTTCAATAAAAACCTTATATATCCCCAGAGAATAGCTTATAATCCTTGCCCTGAGGGTTGTAGGGGAGTGTTCTCCTCAAAAATATATTTTCTAGCAGGAAATCAACTACGCTGAACAAAATTACTATCTCAAAATTTTGATTGGATGTGTTTGGGGGAATGATGGGCGTGGGGGGGGCCTAGTTGCCCTTCAATATCTTTCGACTATTAAAAAGGGCACTAGCCCTTTGAATTTCCAATCGAATGAGCCTTTTTTGAAGCTTCTACGACAGCGCCTTCCATAAAAACCTTATATACCCCCAGTGCATAACATAAAACCCTTGCCCTGAGGGCTGTGGGGGAGTGTCCTCCTCAAAAACATAATTTCTATCTGGAAATCAACTACGCTGAACAAAATGGCTATCTCAAAATTTTGATTGGATGTGTTTGGGGGAATGATGACCGTGGGGGGGCCTAGTTGCCCTTCAATCACTTTTGACTATTAAAAAAGGTACTAACCTTTCGAACTTCCAATCGAATGAGCCTGTTTTGAAGTTTCTACGAAAATGCCTTCTACAAAAACCTTATATGCCCCCAGGGCATATATCACATCCCCCACACCCCGGCTTGGCTTTTGTCATTATGAAAGACGTATCGCCGAACCTTTTTTATTTAATTGTTCAGGTGGTGGGAAAAAACTCCTTCTTTTACCTATGCTTGTCTTTTTTCATTGTGAAAGACATATCACCAAACCTTTGTTTCTTTTAATTGTTCAGGTGGTGGGACAAACACCTCTTTTTCTTCCAACGATATATCTAGTCCAGGTTTTTTTATTTTCAAAGGTACGGTAGGCATTGATTACCTTATTTATGTCGAAATCTCAACCCCAATCATCATCGTTATCATTTTCCATTTGTTTGGTTCTTTTTACCTCGGTTTGTCTTTCGTTATTTTGAAATACATATAGTATGTGAATATATAAATACATATTGTAATACATTTGTATATTTGAATTTATATATTTGTATTTGTTTTTTCTCCCTCACTCTATTTGCCTGTGTGTCTAGGTAGGTGTTTGCTTGCCCCTTTGTTTGTCTTTGTCGGTTTTTATTTCTGTATCTTTGTGATTATATATTTTTTTGTCCCTCTCACTCTTTTTGCACTTTTCTTCGGGTAGCTGCAAGCATTCGCCAGTGTATGTCTTTGTCGGTTTGTATGTCTGAATCTATATATTTCCATGTCTTTTTGTCTCTCTCACTGTCTTTGCCAATGTGTCTGGGCGGGTCTTTTCTTGTCCCGGTGCTTGTCTTTGTCGGTTTGTATGTCTGAGTCTATGTATTTGTATTTGTCTCTCTCACTCTTTTGCCTTGTGTATCTGGGCGGGTGTTTGCTTGTTCCATTGGTGTCTTCTTTTTCCTTGAATACTCTCGTCAATGGCCCCCTAGACGAATATCGTATAAGTCATAGAAAGAAAAGAAAAGTAAGCTAAAACATTTTTATTGCTTAGAAATTCATTCAACAAATAAAAATTATTTGGTAAAATGTACATATTCAAATATTAAAAAACAATATTCAAATGTCACCATTACTCAGCCTTAAATTAGTATTAATACTAATTATTATATTATTTATTATATTTATATTATTATATAATTATTATATTACTGTTATTAATAACAGCCTTAAAATAGTAATAATTCTAGTAATTACTATATCGCTTTAGCTTTAGCGCAGTTTTTATTGCATCGAATAAATTTAGACATCTTAGGAATTTGTTCAGGTTTCCACTCTGTAAAGTATATCACTTCATCTTCACGCTGTTGATTGGTGCCTTCAAATCTGGGGCAGTTAAATTGTTCTAGATTAAAAAGTGGAACATCAGGTTCACACTTTTCAATTAGAATCTTGTCTGTAGGTGAAATACCTTTTATGAATAATACCTTAACACCAAAAAAGTTACATATTTCCTTCACTTCTTCCTGAATAGCCTCCAGTTCCATACCACTTTCATTATATGGCTGAATCACTTGTTCGTAAAACCTTTTGGTTCATTTGATGTAATGTAGGACCCCATAATCTTCTATCGTGTTCATACATATTGTATTTCATGTCCGAATGGTAACAGTCAATTTATTTACGAAATTCTTCTAGCAGGATGAACGCAGCTTAAAAAATAAGGCCACAAGATGAATGTCTTAGTCCAATTAATTCCGTGTCAAAATAGACAAATCATACTGCATTTTTTTACTTGATCCTAAAGATCGTGAATTTAAAGACACTCGAGAACTATTAATTTTACACTGGTATGTTAAAACATTTTATCTCAATTCCAAACGCTAGAGAAATCTATTGTGCGAGTGACTTGAATGCCAATCAGAAGCACGTAACAAGGTTTTTTCAAGCACATTGACAGCAATATAAGATTTTAGTAAGCATAGATACTGAAACACTTGAATAGTTCCTTGATTCTGTGAAATGTTGTAAAATCCTTTTGATGCTAAAAAATACCTGTGTAGTTGATCTTGTTCTATACAAAAGTACTTTTTTTATATTATTTTTTTATGCTCAGTCATCCTCTAATAGACTTATGAGTCTGCTAGTAGTATCTATGTCTCTGAACATTCTCTTTCTTACATCTCCGACTTTTTAATAGACATTCTAAACGTTTGACGTGCCAGCGTACCATAAAAATAATGATCACATAACAAAGTAATTTCTAAAATATTTTAAAAGAAATAACGACATGTAGAATATTAATATAAAGATATGTTACATACATCATTATACATTATTAATATCATTCAACAACTTTGGACATTATGAATCTGTTTTATAAACTAATTCATCATGTTCTCTTTTGATACTATAGCTACTCTTTTCTCTTAGCTCATAACCAGTAGAATAATAATTATTCTATTTTGAGTTATGCACTATTTTTACTGGGATGTCATCTACAGGTTTAATGAGCGTTTCATCTTTGGTATTATTAGGTTCATTGACTATATGATCAAAAGTAGTAATAATGTTCACATGCGCTTTATTTTGCATTAATTTATCTTTATATTCATTAGTGATATTGTCTGTCAAGTCCCTTTTTATTATGCTAGTGATTTCACAAGTCTATTCTCACATTGTATTTACAAAGGTAACAGTTTTGGCATATAGACAAGATATCGTTTATGATATTAGTGCAGCGGTTGGCCTTTCTTTTCCTGCTTGCTTTCATTTAAATATCAATACCGGAACGATGGCAATAGAATCTATCAACAAGTAACGTATTAATAGTACCATTAGCAAGAAGATGCCCAACTTTATCAACTATTATTTTTATGTTGGTATTCTCTTTGAGCACTATCATCTCCGGAGATCTCACTCTCGCATATCCACCATGAGTAATGTTGAATGGTTTAGGTAGTCCAAAGAAATTTAGCTCCTCGCACTTATAAATTTTCAATAAGATCCCCATTAATGCTTGTTTTATAGTTCAAGTATTTATCCTTGTCAGCATTCAACACAACGATGATTTTATCGTGTGCACACACTTTCGCCGAATATGTCATTTTCACTTGAAAAACACGATACAGGATGTTATCCTTCCAATCTACGAAAATTAATGATTTAACACATACAATAAATAAGGTAGCCTCGATAACTAGCCATAAAGTACCACTGGGACAGTTGCGTTGTGTATAACATATATGTCACTAAGACGTTCCCACATCTTTTCAAACTAACTCCCAAGACCATAGCCCGTTATTGATGAATGATCTTTGTAATAGTTCATTCCATGAGCCTTTGGTCTTCAACCAGGATTAGCAACGTAGCAATCAATATCAGAAGAAATCAAATACCATTTCATATTTCTAAATATGATGCAGGTGTGTATTCTTCCAATGTACAAAAATACTGTTTAAAACATATAATAAACTACGTAGTTTCGATTAGTAGCCATAGAGTAAAACTAATACAGCCGCATAAATAAACAAAAAAAAGTCGAATAATTTTCCAAGTACAAAAAATTCCAAATCAAAAAAAAAAGCGTCACTACAAGCATTATTTTAAAAGTCACGACTAACCTATCTATACCATTCTCATTTCGTATTTTGAAAATATTAAATGAAATTTTTTTTAGTTTTAAGCGTATTTAATGTCACATTCTAAGACATGTAAAAAAAGTTGAAGCAAATTTCTATGTTAAAAAAGATTAAAAAAATAAAAATAAATAAAAAAATTAGACTTAAAAAAAGTACATCCTTGGTGGTTAGGGTCTTTGGTGGTTGGGGATTTAGATGGTTCAAATCCATAGCTACCTCACTACTTGATTTCTAAGGATTTGTAAGGATTGTTCTGAGTTTCTAAATTAGAATTTCTTCTTGGCAACTACGAATTTATTAATTTCAACTTTTTAGCATACTCTAATTCTAAAGAATATTTTATATTGCCCTCACTCCTCAATTGGTACTTGTGCATTATACAGACCACGGCCGAGAAGTGAAATCTAGGTAAAGTCACAAGATCGCCTTGTAACCGCTAACCATTTTCCCATATTGGTACGCAGGACGTTGTTCTAACCATATTCTAACATATATGTCATGCTGCGCGAGACTTACCATTCCCTAAGACTTACCTTAACTGGTAAGCAGTTTTAACCCTTTACCACTTTCATTCTATCCTAATAAAATGATTTTTCTATTATTCTCATCTTGGTTTCATCCCTATATTCAAGTCATTAATTAAGACCATTTGATGCTTAGCTATACTGAGCAAACATTATAACTTTGAATCATTGACCTACATAAAATACATGTTTAAAATACATGTTTCGTCAAGTCAAGGCAGTGACATTCGCGAGTGTCTGACCTTGATAGAGGTCAAAGATTTATCAAAGCTGCCTGGCCTTCATAGAGTTCGTTGGCCTTCAAGAGTACCTTGGAAGGACGCCAAGGAACATATTCCTAGCAAAATGGTACCTAGCAATCTACTTATGTTGCCTATATTTAGAAGATGTTCATTATGAGAGATAAGGGAAAAAATATTTAAAGCTTCTGCAGTCTCGGTAAATGGCTGCTTCAGCTCCATCAAAAGACCCAATACTCAAGAGCATCTCGTGCTTGGAGTGCCAACAAACAACAAAAGTACGAAGAACAATAGGGAATTTTTTTTTTGCAAGACAGTGGAGATAATTTGAATGAATATTTCGGCCTTATGTCCAAGGGCCGTCCTCAGCAAGACAAAAATATATGAAAGAAAAAAGACTCACAACAACATGCAACCAATAAAACCAAAAATTAAAAATTTTTCAAAGCAGTCCTAGCATCCTTACTTCAGCGAAGTTCAACCAAGACTGATTAAAAGTAAGGTAAAACAAGGCGATTCAATGAGATGAAAGAAAAATAATTTAAAAACACGTTCTTAGTGCTAATACAGCTTTTTTAGCAGCTAACCTCAAAGGTCTTTTTGCGAGCGGTTCTGTGTTAATATCTATCGGTTTTTTAAAATAATTTGTAAGATCATTTTTAATTAAATTTGTGTATAGAGCATTTAGTGTATATTCCCCCAAGTCCCGATTTAAGGAAATATTATTATTAATCTTAAGTCTGATTTCAATTGATTCTCGGACTACCTGTTTTATGCCTAGGTCATTGCTAATAAGGGCGGATTCATCAAAAAGTATATTGTGGTTAGGATTTTCAAAAATATGGCTGCCTAATGCAGAATCAGATGAAACAACGGAAATACTAGAATTTAGAGCTTTGACTATATCATCTTTATGCTGTTTTATGCGCTTTTTTACATTCTGGTGTGTTCTACCTACATAATATTTGCCACAATCACATGGTATTTGATAGACCCCTCTTTGGCGAGTAACTGGGGTTTTATCTTTACCAGAATTTAGAAAATTTATGATTCTAAAATTATTTGTGAATACTACATACAGATTATTTTTGTGCAAACTCTTTTAAGATTTGTAGTTATTTTCGGGATGTAGGGGAGGTAAATTATGTATAAGGGCTTGTCAGAAATATCACATGGTAAACTATCATTAATTTTACGGGAATGTCTCTTCAGTCTACAATTAATTACACTATTAATAAACAAAATAGTATAACCATTTCCAAAAAGTATGTCCTTGATAAAGTTTAATTCTGCTGTTATGTGGGAATCAGAACAAATGTTAGTGTCAACAATGAAGAAACTCCTTGGTACCCTCTTTAGTCTATTTTAGCCTTCTTTGGTACCCTCTGTCAGTGCGTCTTTTAATTTTGAAAATTAAAATATTGTTCACAATACAATTACAACTTGATTTATTTTTCACTTATAAGAATACTGATTAAACTGACTTCAGTCAGTTCGTTTTTTATCTTTGTTTTTCATTGTGTGTCGTATTTTCTGTGCGACAGGTTTCGTAATAAATATCAATGAAAAACTGAGCAAAATAATACTAAAGACACTAGCGACTAATATTTCTCAAGATCTCCTTCCTCCGTGCTATTTGTACGGTTTTATATTCTTCATTTGCTCTATCTAGAAAAGGGTGTCAAAGAAAAAAAGGATACGAGACGAAAGGGATTTCACAACGTTCAACAAAGTTCTGTTTTGTAGTTTTTCTAATCATGATGGAAGGTTGGACAGACATCTCCAATATCAAAAGTAGAAAGGACCCTAGTACCCCCATTGCTCACCCCTGCTGCCATCTACAATTTAGTTTAATGCTGACGGGACATAATTTATTCAAGGATTATTGATCGAGTCTAATGGGGTCAATGCCCCCTTTTTCAAGGTCGATTTATTTGTTGTTTCTAGGTGTAATAACTCCGGGACGAAGGTTGCACATGCGCATTGAATTCTGACGGGAACAATGTTATATTGATCTAGGACTTGAGGGGGAAGTGAATTTCCGAGAACTTGATTGCGTAATCGAGGGGGAAGTGAATTTCCTAAAACTTGATTTACATAATCGGTGGGGAGAATGTATTGATTTACGAAAGGGGAATTAAGAAACAAACATGGCTTCTTTGTTGTTTGGCTAACCTAACCTGAGAAATTGATTTACATAATCGGCGGGGAATTATTGATTCACGAAAGGGGAATTAAGAAACATTATGGTTTCTTTAATCTTTAGGCCTGGGGGATTTATTTGTTGTTGTTGTTTTGGCCAAGTGCACGCTCGGGGCGAATGTCAGGTTCCAGGAATTAGGAAACAGTTAGATCACGTGTTTCCTTCTCAGCCAATCAGCGAGTCTGTTACATCTCCTTTCTCAGCCAATCAGTGGCTTGCTTACATGTGATTTTCCCCGTTACATAACAATTCACCTTTGAGATTTCGTATATAACGGACATGCATTGTGATTCAATTATCAGAAAGTAAAGTAGCCTGACAATGGATAGAACACTTCAAATTCAGTTTGATGAGCTTGAAGCATTGGCAACCTCCATTTACCAGGTAAGTTTTGTTTTAGTACATTTTTATTTTCAAAATATAATTATTTTCCTTGGTCACCCTCCAGTATATTTAAGTCCCCCCTCCCCCACAATACAAAACACCACTATGCTATCTTTATACTCAATATAAAACATAAAATATGTTATTTTTACCACATAAACCTAATCCCTTCCCCACTGTCTTACAACGATAATTCTCCCAATAGAAATAATTCTTTTTTTTGATAAAATTTGGCTTTTCTGTATTGTAATATTTTCTCTAACTCACATCCGTCACTCTGTTGTTATTAAGCCACTCTGGTTTTGACAAAAGGCTCTCTAGCGCGAGGTTAAAATTAGTTGTCACCCTTTTTAAAGCACTTCCTGTAAATGGTTTCTTAGATCAAAATGGTTTGTTTTTCCATCAAATTAAAACGGTTTTAAGCAAAATGAGATTGCTGTTTATTAAGCTTATGGATTTGTAACCTGTATTTTTGGAGGAGTGAAATGGGATTATTTCCAAAAATAATTACTAACAATATATTTAGGACATTGGTGAAAGGGGGGGGGGGGAGGAGGGGAACATGCCTCAATTCTATCGCCATTATTGTAAAATGAAAACAAAGTGTTTCTTTGCATGAAAAGTAAGGTTAGGTTGGGATGTCTATGAATAAACTTTTTTAATTAATTAAAATAGCATTTGATTTCTGAGTTTAGTATATTTTTACTTTTTGCTTTACTGAAAATGCTGGCGTAGGGGGGGCTTTCTTAGTGATAAATGCTTTTCTAGACAAAATTATGGTTAGTGTGGGTGGGGATACTAATTTTCTTTCTTTAAAAAAGGGGGAAATTATTTTGATACTAATTTTTTTCTCTTCTTTTTTAAGGCCAATTATGAAGAATGTATACCCCCTCCCACTAAGAGAGTGAGAGAGGACGAGGCAGCCCCCATAAAACGGAGGGAGGTGGCTGAAGCATCCAAAACCGTATCCTCTGCGCAACCTTAGAGGCCTGTGGTCATAGGACATGCAGGTCCCACTCACACCGCAAACCAATCTACCCAAGCCAATGATATCGCTAACCCATCCACTAGCAGGAAATTCAAAAGTGAATGGGCAGCTTCCTACATGATGGCGAGCTTCGCTCCAGGTAAAGTCGCTGCCCCACCAACACAAGGTCCGCAGATGGTACAGTTTGCTTCACCTGGGCCTTCGGACATTCATATACAGCCAGAATTTGTAAATGTGAGCATTTTTTCCTACCTATCTTATAGAAATATCTAAAAACAAAACTATTTTTCAACCTAATATAAACTTGTCTCAGAGATATTAAAATATTCAGCCCCGTCCCAACCAGTGTTTTAAATTTCTCTGCTCCCCCCTCCCTGAGAGATATCTAAATATAATTTTTTTTTGTTTTTGCTTGTCAAACCGCTCTTTTTTTTCATATTTTCTCGGTTCCTCCCACACTATATCATAAACTATTTCTGTATCTCATAATAATATTTTTAACTAGTTTATAGTAAATTACTGTTAGAGAGCCTTTTTTCCTTTTTTTCAAAGCTGATTAGTTAATAACTTTCTTTTACATATTTTCTCTTTTTGCTTTTTTTCAAAACTTTAAAATTATGTCATAGATTTTAAAAGATGTTTTTCCTCCCCACTCAATTTGAAGGCTGTGAGAATTTACCTCTAGTTATAGAAATATCTACCTAATTATTCCAACTTTTTTAGGCCTTTTCTTTTCACCATTTTCGAACACAGTAAAAGTGTATCTCAGAGATATTGAAAGATTTTTTCTCCCCAAAGGAAATATAATGTTCTCCCTTTTGAATCATGTCAACTGCATGCATTCACCCTGCTAAATTAGATTAGTGAAGCCAAAAAAAAATGCACTATATCCCGCTCATAATAAATAGCAAAATCCTTTGCGATATAAAATGCTTTATTAACGAAAAGGTTCACCTTGCTTCTACAAGTATGATAAAAACAAATGTCTATCCGAACGAGTTGTGTATTATGACAGGAGATGGCTATCCATTTCAAATCATGTTTTTTTTCCAAAACAGGAAAAGATCATTGATACTAAATTTAATTTGGAGGGATTGTTTGAACAAAATCAAAACCTGTTATGTTATGTTTTAGATTGTAAATATTTTATATTAAGGTGGGGCCGGTGCGGAGTCCAGGAAGGGCCGGTGGGCCCGAGAAGCGCTGTGGGGGCCCGGGTAGGGAAGCGCAGCGGGCCGGGGAAGGGCCGCGGGAAGCACGGCGGTGGCCCGCTGGGCCGGCTCGGAGGGGGGGGCATTAAATAGCGGAAATTGGGGGGAGTTGTTTGAACAAAATCAAATTTTGTCCTTCTATGTAAAGCAACGTTTTAGATTGTAAATATCTTATATTAAGTTGGAAATTGGAACTTTCAGAATATCGATAGTTGTGGGGAACAGTGAATTAAGCAAATGCTACCATGTGCTTACTGCTACTACTACTAAGCGCGTTTTAAATAATACGTAAATAATATTCCAAATTTTGAAAACAGTAGGGGTGATTTGAACACATTGAAAATAAGCTATTTTTCATTTATAGATTGGACCATTGGTCCCATACTCGTCGTCATCATCATCATCATCATCATCCTCATCAGTTGGTGAAGGAGAGGAAGCCATTAAGGACATTGAAATACCGGCTATCAACGAATGGCATGGTATTATTAATTCTATTGAAATACCATCTAATATTGATGATTTTTTAAATGATTTTCTTTTTAAAGTAGATAGTAGCACAGTTGAACAGGGGACTTGAGTCCAAACACCTTACAAATTTTAGAGGATTTTACAAACGAATTAACTGGGAACCCTCCCCCCACTAATTACATGAACATAGTTCAAACAAATGAAATTGTTTCCCATACCCCAAATGTTGAACAATGTGGAGGGGGAGGGAGTGGTGACAATATACAAGAGGGGGAGGGGGGTAATGTCCAATTTACACCATTTCAGACTTTCAGCTGTCCAACACAATTTTAAATGCAATAGCTGTCTACACTGTGACTTTTGGGGATCCGTTTAATTCGCTTTTGTGTGGTAATTTTGTGTTTGACCCCGTAGAAATTGTGCAAGACTATGTAGATAAAATTCGTGCACTGCTGGAGAACCAAATTCAGTTGTGGGGAGGTAGGGATTCAATTAAGGTTTCTATTGTTTTAAAGGTGTTTTATTTAAATGAGGGGAAAAGCGAAGTTTACCACCATTATATAAACTCCGAGATGCGCGTGATTTATCCGAATTTAGAAAATTTTGAGAGAGTTTTTTGCGAGTGGATAGCTCATTTTACAGCGCATCTTGAGAACTATAACTAAAATGGGAGCGGCTCTGTAGTTCTTTTTGTTGAAAATTTAAGAATAAATATTTGTAAATTTAAGAAAGATTTTATTTTAAGAGGGGGGCAGGGTATGATAGGGATACAGTTTTAAATTATAATCCAGATTTAGTAGGCTGTCGTGGTCTCCAGAAGATCTGTTTTGAAACACATCAAAAATGTTTCATGTACGCTTTCATCATATCAGAGTTCGATCCTCTAGCACGTGAACCGTCAAAGACGAATTTAGAAATCTCGGCGGTACGCGGAAAGGACGGGTCCGATTTTCCAAGTGTGGAATTCACTAATTGGGAAGGAAAATATCAATTAACGTTACTATACATTGAAATTTTTGAAAGTGCTAATACGCACTTAAATATCGGCGTTACTGTGGTTCAGTATGAAACTGAATTTTAAGTTGGGGTTCGTTTAAAAAAGAAGGGGTTGGTTTTCACAGTAAGGGACCCGTCAATTGAATTTTTCAAACACTGGGTTTGGTTGTTTTACACACCGCCATCTAGTGACTTTGCCAATTCAATTGGCCATTTTAACCCGATCACAGACATCAGTAGAGTTCTGGGGGGAGGTCAGAAAAGAGGGGTATAATTCTACTGTCCGACATGCCTCTCTCGATTTTGGACTGAATTAAAGCTGCAAAATCACATGAAGAATTATAGACGGCATGGTTATCAGACAGTAAAAACGGTTTCAGGGGATAGGGCCATTTTACGCTTAAAAAATTTCCAGAACACCCTCCCCCAGTGCAACAAAATATCTTTGGATTGTGAAGCTAAGCTGGTGGAGGTGAACGATCCTTGATTTCCAAAGCGAATCAAAGAACATCAAGCTATTGCAGTGTCCTATGCCCATGCGCAAAGAGACAGTTCTATCACCATGCGGTTGTAGAAACATTGGATGAGGGGGAGTGCATGGTCAAGGCACTGACTAAACTAATTGGCACAGGTGATGGTGCTATTTCTCGTTTGAGAAATACCCATTACCCAATGGTTTGGTCTGCGGAGGATCGCCTCGCGATTAAAAATCAAAAACTATGTGGGGTTTGTACGGGGGAGTTTGTAGAGGGGGATAAGGGTACTAAAGGTAAAAGAGGGGGGAGGGGGAAAGTCAGAGATAATAATAACTCGTGGCAGGAAATATCCTCTGGGGGTAGTAATTTGAGAGTGGAAGCGTATCAATTGTGCAACTTAAATGTTCGCCAGCAGTTTTTCATTTCTGTTTTGATTCACAACTCTAATTACAACTTAACATTTATTTTCCCGGCACTGGCACGTACGCAAAGGAAGGGAGGGAGAGTAGACAGTCCATGGGTAAATAATTCATTTACCTATAACATCATTCCCAAATCGGCCGTGAAGTTGTTGCTTCTCGAGCTGAAATGGCAGGTAGTAAATAATTGGCATACGTGTTGGAATAAAATCAGGTTTTTGACTCCTTTAGTTTTTTCCCAAGGCATTGAGTCAATTGATTCAAGTGCATAAAAGCGACAATTTTGATAGCTTTCCCTTGCTTAAACAGCACTTTCTAGACAGTGAAATGTATGACCTATTGACCTGCAAAGGTGTATACGCATACGACTATTACTGTTCTGGCGCTCGCTTAAGCGAGGTGAAACTACCTCCAATTGAAGCTTTTTACAATTCACTGACCAGCAGTGAATGCACAGCCGAGGAATATGAGTTGGCCAAGAAGGTGTGGGCTAAGGGGAATTGTAAAAATGGGTGGGATTATTGTAGACTGTACTTGGCCAGTGACGTTTTAACTCTGTTGGATATAGTCTGCAAGAACACAGACCAAATCTATTCAGAGTTAGGGTTAGATATAGGCTACTATTTTTCCACACCCCATTTGGTGATGGATTTGATTTTAAAAATTAGTAGAGAGGAAATAGGCCTAATCACAGATGTAGATAAACACCTTTTTGTAGAGCGTTCAATGAGGGGAGGGTATGTTTTTCATGGGGACCGCGTCTTGTCAACCGATCCGATTGGACAAAACAGCACCGGTGCAAAGTCAAATGAAGTGTTCTTGGACATGAACTCATTGTACCCCTCGGCAATGTCTCACTACTCTTTGCCGTGTGGGAACTTTCAATGGCTGGAGAATCCTTGTGAGTTCCCCGAATTTACCACCGTCGAGGACAATGGGCCACAAGGATGGTTCTTTGAAATTGACGGGCACATTCCTCTGGCGCTTCACGACTCCGTCAAAGATTTTGTTTTTCCCTGTATCAATCGCCCAGTGAGCAGGGACTCACTGAGCCCCTACAATCAATCCTTGGTCGAGGATATGGGGATGCATTGGACCCCCTCTAAGCAAAAACTGATTGCTGATTTGGACCCTAAGGAGAATACTTTGTTCATCATGTGCTTTTGCACTGGATGGTGAACAATGGTTTCAAGATCTCCAAAATACATAGGGTTCTGCAGTTCAATCAGTGACCTTATTTAAAGTCGTTTATCAACACTTTTGTCGATAGACGCTCTTGGGAAATCCCCAGAGTGAAAAAAGACTTGTACCAGCTGAGCCTCAAGTCATTGTTTGGCAAAATGTTCTAGAGCGTACGTAACAGATCTTTCTACAATGACGTGACCCACACTATAGTGTGGACAAAAACTTTTGTCAACCCCACTTCCACATCATTCACAAGCTTAGAGGCTAGCTTGGTTCTTCCACACAAGTCAAAGCGAAGTATTGTACTGAACAAGAATATAGCAGGCGGCAGTTCAGTACTAGAAATTTCCAAAAAGCTCATGTTGTCGTTTTTTTACAATGTGTGCAAGGTGCAATGGCCACGGGAGGGGGTGGTTCAAGTTTACTAAGGGGACACATATTCTCTGCTGTTAAAGGTAAATGGGACCGAAGATTTATTGGGAGATCTAGAAAAGGGGAAACACATCAGCTCGCATATGGATTTCACCAACTGGAATCCATCCCTCTACCCCGAGTTGGTGAAACGTCAAGCCCCCAACCAACTACTAATGTAAAAATCAGAGACGGGGAGTGATTTGATATCCAGGGGGGTGTTCCCAGGTCCTAAAGTTTATTGCGTTAAAACTCATAATGGGGTTGAAAAGCAGGCGTGTAAAGGGTGCCTACACACTTTATACAGATCAATTTTAACATGGGCGTGTACAGAGACTGAGTAGAAAGTAGCCTAGTGCCAAGAGCAAAAGCGGTTGCAATTTGCTCTCTGTAGTATAGAAATTATACTATGAGAGTGGAAAAAATTGCAATGTCGTATCTATCTGACAAAGTCTATGTGCTCGAGAATGGTGTAAGTGTCCTGCCTCATGGCCAATACCGTATTTCAGACCGAGTTGAATGCATAGACTATCGCAATCAACTTGGTCTGGATAAATTAGCCTAACCAACTAACCAACTAACCACCACCAACCTTTCATAAATTAAATGCTCTAACCCTTTCATAAATTAACTAACCCAATCTAACCATCACCATTGACCCAACTGACCCAACCTAACCTGCCGCAGTGACGACAACTATTGTGTACAGTTTTTTCTACCGTGGCCCCCGGAGGGTGGGGGGTCCTTCCTGCGGCCGGCCCCGGGGGGGTGGAGGGGCCCGCCCTCAGCCGGCCTTTGGCCCCGCGGCCCGGGGGGGGGGGTCTCCCCATTTAAATTCATAATGTTCAACTGTGCTATCCAGAATTTTCAAGTGTTTTTTTCATATGTTGTTTTCAAGTGTTTTTTTGTTGTACAAAAAATTGTTGTTGTTGTTGTTGTAAAGAAAAGTGTGTTACTCTGTGTACTAATGGACATACAGTGATGGTGAACAAAAAAAAAGTGTTTTTAGGACAATAAGTGTTGTTCTTGCATTTGATGGACCAAAAGTGTTTTTATTTATGTTGTAGATAAACTGTCGTTTTTATCATTGTTGTTCAGGTTCATGTTGAACAAGTAGTTTTCATGTTGCCGAAATAAATGCTGCCATGAAATATTGTTGTCAGGTTCGTGTTGTACATAAAGTGTTATTTTTATCATTGTTCATGTTGAAGAAATAGAGTTTTCATGTTGCCGAAATAAATGCTGCCATGAAATATTGTTTTTTGTTGTTGTTCTTGTTAACGTACTAGATAGATCTATGGGAAAATTATTACTACTACTACTTATTCATTGGACAAGTATGATTTACAGTTAGTTTTAGTCCAACTGTTGTCAGCAGCAGCAGCATATATCAATTTAAAACACCCTTCAGGTCGTTTCTGTGTGGACCCTCAATGTCGGGGAAAACAACACTCTTAGCTAAAATAATTCAAAATTGCGATAAAATGTTTTTGGAAAAACCGAAAAAAATCTACTATTGCTTTAGTATTTGGCAGGAGTCCTATGATCAAATAAAAGCTATTGCCACAACCATACCAATACAATTCATACGGGGATTTGATTTTTTCAATAGTATTGAATCGAACTCATGGCTGATTATTGATGATTTGGCTGAATCCATTGAAGAGTTCTCACAGGAAATGCTACAACTGTTCACCGTTCGCTCCCACCATGAACACATTTCCATAACCCTAGTTCTACACAATCTGTTTCATCAGAGCAAATGTATGCGAACCCTTGCTTTGAATTGCTCCATCTATATTATCTATCGAGTTGTTCGTGATTCTAGCTCACTCATAACTCTCAATAAACAGATATATCCCGGCGCCCCTAAATTTCTGTTGTCAGCGTACACTCAGGCGACTAATAAACCCTATGGTTACATTTTGCTGGATCTTAATCAGAGCACGCCCGAGGATCTACGTGTAGTCACCGACATTTTCGACAAGGAAATTACAGTATATCTTCCGGTGAACAGTAGAAAAGGCTATTAGTTGCCATTATGACACTGAAGAAACTACATGAACAACGGCATTTATTTTCCGTTTTAAGCACTTCAAAACCATTGCTTAGGAAGGACATACTCAAACATGGTGTTGACAATGATTTCATTAATCTAATATCTGAACTTTGTTTAAATTTAACTGAGGGCAATGTTCAACTGCCAGAAGGTGTTAGACAACAGACAAAGCAACATCGTTCCACTGTACGCACCTTGGCTTGTAAAAACAAGGGAAAATTTTTTAAAAGAAAACGGTTCCTTCAAGCGGGCGGTAGCTTTTTCACACTTTTACTGCCAATAATTGCAGGACTTGTAAACAGTTTTCGCTAGAGAGAGAGAATGGCAAAACCCTATAAATTGACACCATTTGAACTTGTCCTCTCGCCCGTCGAACATTTTGAAGACAATCTAAGCAAATTAATTAATGATGAGAATATTGCCGATGATAAAAAACTGCTTTTACTTCAAGATGCATTGCGACGTGTGGACAAGCATAAACCTTATCGTGACAGACCCACCGTCGCTGTCGCCGATCCCTTCAAACAGGAAACATCTCCTCAAGATTCTGCACAATCAAAGGAGAAGGAATTGAATTCAATTGTATCGAAAATTGGAAACCTATTGCCACTCACCTATCGAGAATAGAGTAAAAGAGTATTATCATATCTCATGTTGGAAACTGGAGATCAAGTTCAAGTCGACAGCACAGGGAAACAAATTATAGTTCAGGGAAAAAGTTATAATCTAGTTGATTTAATTTGTGATATAGTGAAGAATCGTAAAGGACTTTTATCATTTGACAATAATCTATACACCTTTCTAAGTGTATCAAACTTTCCCAAAAGTCTTATTGGCAATAAGCAAATTCTAAAGAAACTAAGAGAATATAGTCCTCCAACAACACCAGTGCCAACACCAACACCATTTAAAAAAGAAGAAGAAGATTCAATATTTGAAAATACTAGCAACAGCAGCAATGATTTTGCAACACCTGTGGCTGCTAGTCAAAAGTGAAGAAGAATTGATTCACCCTCCAGTGTGCAAAAGGGGAGTGGACATTAAACTACGTGTTTGTGTTCAAAATGGATGAAGTTCTGAAAGGTGTCTATGAAAATATTGGTGAAGCGGGAAGCTTAAGTTCTCCCAAAACGCTTTCTAAAGTTGTCTCCGGCACTACATTGAAAAAAGCAAAAGAGTATCTAGAGAATGAACTGAGTTACACACTACATCGGAATCACAGGCTTCGCGGCAAGCAATATCGACAAACTAAAGCCTTTTTCCCTCTGCATATAATGCAAACGGATCTTTTAACTTTAGATGCAATTCAACGGAGTCACAATGCACCCTGCAAATATATTCTGGTGGCAATCAGTGTCTTTAGTCGCTATGCCTATGCCATCCCATTACGGTCAAAGAGAGGCGTTGAAGTTTCTCAGGCCATTGAAAGTAATCTTGAACAGGAGTCATATAGAAAAATGCAATCGGATCGTGGCACTTAATTTGTTAATCCACATGTGCAAAAGGTTCTTTTAAAATATAATAAAACACTCTATCATAGTTACATCCCGATAGAGGCTGCATTGGCTGAATGATTAATAAGAATGATTCGTCTATTACTTTCAAGATATTGTAAATTGAAAAATACACCGGCTTTTATTCATGATTTAGATAAAATCATGCGGATATACAACCATCAACCTCATCGATCTCTGTCCAACTCAAGCCCTTGGGAAGTTCACTGCCGTGAAAATACATTTGATGCTTTTCTAAAGCAATACTCCAATGGTGAAAAAGGAAAAAAAATCTGAAGAAGAAATTCAATGTTGGAGATACTGTTCGAATTAATAGAACCACCAATATTTTTGAAAAGGAGAATTATTTATGGAGCACCGAACTTTTTAAAGTGTCCAAAATCCTGAACACAGAACCCATGACATATCGAATGCGAGACCCCAAAGATGAAGAGATTATCGGTATTTTTTATGAATATGAACTACAAAAAGTTTGAAACAGTAGCGAAAGTTATCAAATTGAAAAGACATTAAATAGTTTTACCCATTGGGGCAAGAGACAGTAGCTTGTTTGCTGGCTAGGACACAACTCAGATTTTGGTTCTTGGGTCAGTGCTGAAGACATTAACAAAGCCCAATGGTTTCTATTTGACTTTCATGTCCAATGTTTCTGATCCTCTCTACAATGACTTAAATAGAACAAGTGATTTTTGGACGAAACTCTCCCCCACCATCAAATTCGACGACATTGGAAAGTATGAAGTGGCTCTTGTCGACTGTATTCTCAAAAATACCTACGACATCCTGAGAAAAGATCTTAATATGAATAAAAATTAGACCCTATGATTGGCCGCCACCACCCTCAAGTGATCAAGAACAAATTCAAAAAATCAATTGGATGGATTATCCATATATTGAATTACCCTACGAGGAACTCACGTGTATCAATGATTTATGTCGTTCTATTAATAAAAGAATTTCCGCTCGTAAGAAAGGAGCTTTTCATTTCAACTATTCAAAGGAGGAGGGCAAGATCTTCATTAGTTCACCTATTGCCAACGAAAAGGTTATTCTCAATGATAACCTAAAGGATGTTCTTGGCTTTAAGCTCAATATAATCAATGGTAAAAGTGCCGGAAACGCTAATTTCATTTTTGCTGACTACCCACCTACCTTCTCCACGGACACTTGTATATTTCTGTATGCTGCATTTGTGGAAACATCTCGGGTTGGTAATTCAAATGTTCCCCTCCTACGAGTTCTTGAACGAAAAACCAATCAAGAACATATTCACCACTACAATATAAAGCATCTTCAGTATATTCCCGTAAACACTTCCTATTTGGAACTCTGTCAGTTAACACTAAGAACTGAATTAGGTGATCCCATAGCAATTTCAAAAGGTTTGGCTGTGATTACATGACATTTTCGGCACATCGTTCAACAGCAAGATGTCTAGTAAAAAATTGGTATTCATTTGTCCTGATATTGACTTCTATGTTAATACTCTTGGCCCAAGACAACAGGGCAATTGAATGGACTATTACAAGGGGTGTACTATAATGTCTGGCTACGGTCTTGGCAGTTGGTTTGCTAAGCTGTTTCGCTCTTCACTACCACTGGCTAGAAAATATCTTTTACCGGCTGCGACAGATTTTGCATCCTCTACACTATACGATTTGGGCTCTGGCAAGGATTTTAAAAAAGTGCGACGGAAAATCTTAGGTCCAGTGCGCGAACCCTTGGCGAGAGATTAAATTAAAATGGTAAAGGCTTAAAAAGGTCAAGAAACAATGCATCACTCATCAGTCTCCACTCAGGTCGGAAACGAAAGACACCATCCCTCTTGTCAAAGAAAAGAAGGAAAAAGCGAACACATACTGTAAACAGAAGAAGAAGCCCCAGGAAGAGAATTGTTAGATCGAAACTAGATTTCTTCTCTTAAGATGTCCTACTTACCGCATAAGGATTCTCAACCTTCAATCACCGCTTCATTGAATCTATTCAATGCTGAAAATGTTGATGTGAGTGTCAAGCATGGATACTATGAACAATGTTATCCACAACAACCCCTCTCCGATAATATCCAATTTCAAATTTATTCCAATGAAGACTACTTTATGGACATGTCTTCAACATTTATGTATTTACAAATGAAAGTCCGGAAATCCAATAATACAATGCCAATTCGGGCCGATGGAATATCCTATGAAAATTGTATATTACATAATCTATTTCGTCAAATTAGTGTCTACATCAATGGCACACTGGTCAGCACAAGCAACAATCTCTCAAATTATACTAGCTATATGAGATTCATATTAATGACACCCAAGTCATACAAGGAATTGAGAGGCATCTACAATGGATATGAATATATTACTAATACTGTGCACTAATACTAATACATAGTACAGATGTACTTAAAAATGCTACAACTAGTGAATTACATATAGTTGGAAAAATATATCATGAAATATTTAATATACCCCAATGGCTGCCACCCAATGTTAAAGTGGATAAAAAACTGACGCTTGCAGCATCCAATTTCATATTGAGAAAAGAACTTGCTGCCAATCCTGATGTAAGTCTCTCCCTCACCTCGGCAATACTTCATGTACGCAAACAACAGGTCATGAGTTCTGTTGCTTTGGCCGTGGAAAAACTGAGAGCCAATGGAAATAATATTAAACTACTTGTTCCTCATACAATCACCAATGAACGTCATATTGCCATGGGCTCACGCACCTTCACCAATTCATCCTTTATCAATGGTGAAATTCCGAAAATACTCGCTTTGGCATTTGTAAAAAGCGCCAGTGCAATAGGATCGTGGACTGAATGCCCACATAAATTCGAGATGTTTGGACTTTCATCTGTTCTGTGCAAAGTAAATGGTATCCCAATCCACAATCTATTTTTTGATAAATCCTATAGAACATTGTATGAGTTGACATTACAAACACTAGATCATGACTCCCAACTATTTGAAAATGGTATAACTGAAGATATGTTTGCTAAAACACATGGTATCATTGTATTGGATTTGTCTGGCACACAGGATATGAGTATAGTACGTACGGGGAGTTTGCGTTTAGAGTGTACATGTGCCGACCCATTGGCTGAGAGTATTGCACTAAACTCACTAAATCAATATGAAACCTATTGGGAAATCACTCCCGAAGGCAGTGTTTTACTAGACTTGGCACCATGAACACCAGTCAAATAATCAATGTATTTAATATGGACCCCTACATGTCACAGTACAAATCCTATTGTCTACCCTCGGACTTTCTTGGAAAAGTTCAAAGTGTCAACAATACCTTGATTATTGTTCATAGCAGTCCATCGACTGTGCTGACGGGTCATTGGCTGTGCATCTTTCAAACAATGAAGAAGACAATGGAATTTTTTGATCCTCTTGGCCTACCCTATACATTTTACACACCCCAAATTAGCAACTATATTGAGAGCAGTGGGATAACTATTCTCCAAAATCGGAAGAGTGCAGGATCTAACGACTAAAAGCTGTGGCTTCCAGGCACTGCTATATTTTGTTTTCCGATGTCGCGGCTATACTTACAAGCAGTTTCTCCACATTTATGGTGACAATCCACGTCTGAACGACTTTCTAGTGGAAAATGTCCTCTCAGACCTATACAGTATTTATTTCAGTGCCCTAAGAGTAAAGTGCTTAAAAAATGTTTGTGAATTTGTTTATTAATAAAATGGATATATATACAACAATGTCTTTAAATCTTCACCTTAGATTTCTTCTTCGGTACATAGGCAACTGTCGCGAACCATTAATGCCGGTAAATCACTTGGATTCACTTTATATTGATCCTGATTAACTGCAAAGTCAGGGTCACATTTTCTACAGTACAATGTAACTTGACTCTTGACATATCTCTTTGTATAGTCAATGATGCTATTTGCATTCATATTATGAAATTCACGAGTTTCAATCTGTCTATTTGAAGCAATATCACATACAGTGTTCTCAAATGGTGAATCACATTCGGTAACTGCCAAATAAAAATCACTTGGTTTATAGTCATAGTAGGCAGTGTCGTCACAACGATGACATAGAAACCAAATTGTCTTGTTAACCCAACAGTTGAATCGTAGACCAGATTCCTCTTCCCAGAATAATTTAAATCCACGACGATACTAATCTCGTAGAAATAAACTAAAATCACGTTTGGGGTTCTTTCCAATCATAGCGGGGTAAGTATTCTCCCACTGTTCACATTTATCATAGTGACAATTGGATCACAGGTGCCCTCTAGGGTGAGAGTCACACACGTCTTCAAGACATGAATTATATCATTTAATTTGTACTGCATAGCCTCTATGTAATTTACAAGGATTACATAATTTACACTTTTCACTATAGTCATCAATAATTGTACAATTCTCACATTGAGTCCAACTGCCAAGAGTGTACATGCATAATGGACATATAAAGAACATTATTGGTTTCCAATTTCACTTGACTCTCTCACAGCTAAAACGAAACTGATCGTCCCCGCTCAATGAAATCAAGGTGGAGGAATGTGGAGAGGAGTAGCTGCGATGTTACATATTTCGAATGGAGGAGCCATCTACATTGAACCCATTGGCAATGTTTTCAAAAGTATATCCACAAAATGATTCTGCTTTGTTCCAATTAATATATCAATAAATTGACTATAAGCATTTGAGTCACATTTTAAAAGTTTCATACAATAATCCAATGGGGGAGAATCAGTTCTCATTATATTGTCAAGTGTTCTCCGAGAGAATATCCTGCGTTGAAGAGATAACTCATTTTTCAATCCTTTCACTCTGACTGCTGACTCTAGACTGACCCTGATTCGTTAGCCCTAACCTAACCTGACCAGAAAAGAAAGGGAACATTTTCGATTTCGAAACAATTTTATTGAATAATTACAACAACAATAATACTAAGAATGTACAATTAGCAATACAGTTTATTGTCTTCGATATGTTTCACTAATGCACTTAAAGCACATTGAAGTCTATTCACTTGCGCTATATCAACTTTTGCAGCGAAACATAATTGATCCTCCATTTTAAATTTGCTCAAGGATATTACATATCTTGCATATACTTCATCCCATTCGAGATAAAGCCTTGATCCTCTTCTGATTTCCACTGCAATATCAGGTGCTCTTGTATTATTACCATCAACTCCACTACCAGCTTCTAAGAGTGTAAAAATTCCACTCATCAAGACACAAAAATATATATCCAAATGCGTAAATTCAAACTGTTCTTCTTCTCACTCCTTTGAATTCTATTCACAGACTAATAAAACTATAGCAAAAATCCTTTCCTCATATTCTCTGCAATCCTCCGCCGCTAATATGTAACCAGCCCTCTGATTGGCTGAGAAGGAAACACGTGATCCTGTTTCCCGTTGTCGGATCAATAAAATTCTGAAGTTTCGATCACGAAGTCCCCGTCCAGAGAGTGCTTCATAAAATAATAATAAATAAATAATAATAAAATAGTAATAATAAATAAAATTTTGTTTTCAAGCATTCAGAAAATCGTTTTGGAATCTTAAAATGAAGCTTTATTTTGACAAGTATTGTTTTACAGTGAATTTACAGGAAAATCAATTTACTTTAAATGCAATAGTAGGTAGTAATGTCTTCATTAAAATCAGAATAACTGTTTTAAATTATTCATGTGTAATTATAATTTTATATTTATTAAGCAGAGGGGGGGGGGACGAACACCTAACGGTCTGGGTCCAAAAGATTTTTTTATTGTTTTCCTGTTTCCCAGGGATGAGGAAAGGGAAATCGTTTCTACCTTCTGCCACCACCTTTGGTTTTCAGTTTTCATAGGCAGCGCGCTAGCGCTGTCTAAGTAAAGAAGGATTTGGGCACAATGTGTTTTTTTTTCCTCCATACCCGGGCACTTTGTATCAAAGGAGTTGTCTTAGAAACTTCAAAAAGTACTCATTCGATTGAAAATTGGAGTGGCTGGTGCCCTCTTTAATAGTCAAAAGTAATTGAAGGGCAACTTGCCCCCCCCCCCGCCCATCATTCCCCCAAACACATCCAATCAAAATTTTGAGATAGACATTTTGTTCAGCGTTGTTGATTTCCAGATAAAAATGTGTTTTTGAGGAGGACACTCCCCCACAACCCTCAGGGCAAGGGTTTTAAGTTATGCCCTGGGGGCATATAAGGTTTTTACAGAAGGTGTTGTCGTATAAAATTCAACACAGGCTCATTCAATTGGTAATTCAAAGGACTAGTGCCCTTTTTAATAGTCGAAGTGATTGGGGGCAACTAGACCCTCCACCCCCATCATTCCACCAAACAAATCCAATTAAAATTGTGAGATAGCTATTTTGTTCAGCGTAGCTGATTTCCAGTTAGAAAATATGTTTTTGAGGAGGACACTCCCCCACAACGCTCAGGGCAAGGGTTTTAAATTATGCCCTTGGGGCATATACGTCTTTTATAGAAGGTGTTGTCGTAGAAACTTCAAAACAGGCTCATTCAATTGGAAATTCAAAGGGCTAGTGCCCTTTTCAATATTCAAAAGTGATTGGAGGGCAACTAGCCCCCCCCCCCCTTACGCCCATCATTCCCCCAAACACATCCAATCAAAATTTTGAAATAGACATTTTGTCAGCGTAGCTGATTTCCAAATAGAAAATATTGTTTTGAGGAGGACACTCCCCCACAACCCTCGGGCAAGGGTTTTAAGCTATGCCCTGGGGCCATATAGGGTTTTTATAGAAGGCGTTGTCGTAGAAACTTCAAAACAGGCTCATTCGATTGGAAATTCAAAGGGCTACTGCCTTTTTAATAGTCAAAAGTGATTGGAGGGCAACTAGCCCCCCTACGCCTATCACTCCCCAAAAAACATCCAATCAAAATTTTGAGATAGACATTTTGTTCAGCGTAGTTGATTTTCAGATAGAAAAAATATTTTGAGAAGGACACTCCGCCACAAACCTCAGGGCAAAGCTTTTAAGTTATACCCTGGCGGCATATAAGGTTTTTCTAGAAGGCGTTGTCGTAGAAACTTCAAAACAGGCTCATTCGATTTGGAATTCAAAGGGCTAGTGCCCTTTTTAATAGTTGAAAGTGATTGTAGGGCAACTAGACCCCCCCCCCATGCCAATCATCAAACACATCCAATCAAAATTGTTAGATTTTCAGCGTAGTTGATTTCTATTTTATTCAGCGTAGTTGATTTCCAGAAAGAAAATGAGTTTTTGAGGAGGACACTCCCTCACAACCCTCAGGGCAAGGGTTTTAAGTTATGCCCTGGGGGCATATAAGGTTTTTATAGAAGATGTTGTCGTAGAAACTTCAACACAGGCTCATTCGATTGGAAATTCAAAGGCCTATTGCCCTTTTTAATAGTCAAAATGATTAGGTGGCAACTAGCCCCCCCCCCCCCGCGCATCCTTCTCCAAACAAATCCAATCAAAAATGTGAGATAGCCATTTTGTTCACCGTAGCTGATTTCCACATAGAAAATGTGTTTTTGAGGAGGACACTCCCCAACAACCCTCAGGGCAAGGGTTTTAAATTATGCGCTTGGGGCATAAAGTTTTTATAGAAGGCGTTGTCGTAGAAACTTCAAAACAGGCTCATTCTATTGGAAATTCAAAGGGCTAGTGCTCTTTTTAACAGTCGAAAGTGATTGGACGGCAACTAACCCCCCCCACGCCCATCATTCCCCCAAACACGTCCAATCAAAATTTTGAGATAAACATTTTGTTCAGCGTAGTTGATTTTCAGATAGAAAATATATTTTGAGAAGGACACTCCGCCACAAACCTCAGGGCAAAGGTTTTAAGTTATGCCCTGGCGGCATATAAGGTTTTTCTTGAAGGCGTTGTCGTAGAAACTTCAAAACAGGCTCATTCGATTTGGAATTCAAAGTGCTAGTGCCCTTTTTAATAGTTGAAAGTGATTGGAGGACAACTAGACCCCCCCATGCCCAACATTAACCCAAACACATCCAATCAAATTTGTGAGATTTTCAGCGTAGTTGATTTCCATTTTGTTCAGCGTAGTTGATTTCCAGATAGAAAATGTGATTTTGACGAGGACACTCCCCCACAACCCTCGGGGCAAGGGTTTTAAGTTATACCCTGGGGGCATATAGGGTTTTTATAGAAGGCGTTGTCGTAGAAACTTCAAAACAGGCTCATTCGATTGGAAATTCAAAGGGCTACTGCCCTTTTAATAGTCAAAAGTGATTGGAGGGCAACTAGCCCCCCTACACCCATCACTCCCCCAAAAAAATTCAATCAAAATTTTGAGATAGACATTTTGTTCAGCGTAGTTGATTTTCAGATAGAAAAAATATTTTGAGAAGGACACTCCGCCACAAACCTCAGGGCAAAGCTTTTAAGTTATGCCCTGGCGGCATATAAGGTTTTTCTAGAAGGCGTTGTCGTAGAAACTTCAAAACAGGCTCATTCGATTTGGAATTCAAAGGGATAGTGCCCTTTTTAATAGTTGAAAGTGATTGTAGGGCAACTAGACCCCCCCCCCCTCCCCATGCCAATCATCAAACACATCCAATCAAAATTGTTAGATTTTCAGCGTAGTTGATTTCTATTTTATTCAGCTTAGTTGATTTCCAGAAAGAAAATGTGTTTTTGAGGAGGACACTCCCCCACAACCCTCAGGGGAAGGGTTTTAAGCTATGCCCTTGGGGCATATAAGGTTTTTATAGAAGATGTTTTTGTAGAAACTTCAAAACAGACTCATTCGATTGGAAATTCAAAGGGCTATTGCCCTTTTTAATAGTCGAAATGATTGGGGGGCAACTAGCCCCCCCCCCCCACGTCCAGCCTTCTCCAAACAAATCCAATCAAAAATGTGAGATAGCCATTTTGTTCAGCGTAGCTGATTTCCACATAGATAATATGTTTTTGAGGAGGACACTCCCCAACAACCCTCAGGGCAAGGGTTTTAAATTATGCTCTTGGGGCATAAAGTTTTTATAGAAGGCGTTGTCGTAGAAACTTCAAAACAGGCTCATTCTATTGGAAATTCAAAGGGCTAGTGCCCTTTTTAATAGTCGAAAGTGATTGGAGGGCAACTAACCCCCCCCCTCCCACGCCCATCATTCCCCCCAAACACGTCCAATCAAAATTTTGAGATAAACATTTTGTTCAGCGTAGTTGATTTTCAGATAGAAAATATATTTTGAGAAGGACACTCCGCCACAAACCTCAGGGCAAAGGTTTTAAGTTATGCTCTGGCGGCATATAAGGTTTTTCTAGAAGGCGTTGTCGTAGAAACTTCAAAACAGGCTCATTCGATTTGGAATTCAAAGTGCTAGTGCCCTTTATAATAGTTGAAAGTGATTGGAGGACAACTAGGCCCCCCCCCCCCCATGCCCAACATTAACCCAAACACATCCAATCAAATTTGTGAGATTTTCAGCGTAGTTGATTTCCATTTTGTTCAGCGTAGTTGATTTCCAGATAGAAAATGTGATTTTGACGAGGACACTCCCCCACAACCCTCAGGGCAAGGGTTTTAAGATATGCCCGGGGGGTATAAAAGGTTTTTATAGCAGGCGTAGTCGTAGAAACTTCGAAACAGGCTCACTCGATTGGAAATTCAAAGGGCTAGTGCCCTCTTTAATAGTCGAAAGTGATTGGAGGTCAACCTGCTCCCCCCACGCCCATCATTCCCCCAAACACATCCAATCAACATTTTGAGATATCCATTTTGTTCAGCGTAGTTGGTATCCAGATAGAAAATATATTTTTGAGGAGGACACTCCCCCACAACCCTCAGGGCAAAGGTTTTAAGATATGCCTTGGGGGCATATACAGTTTTTATAGAAGGTGTTGTCGTAGAAACTTTAAAACAGGCTCATTCTATTTGGAATTCAAAGCGCTAGTGCCCTTTTTAATATTTGAAAGTGATTGGACGGCAACTAGCCCCCACGCCCATCATTCCCCTAAACACGTCCAATTAGAATTTTGAGATAGCTATTTTATTCAGTGTAGGCTAGTTGATTTCCTGATAGAAAATATGTTTTTTAAGAGAACACTCCCCCACAACCCTCAGGAAAAGGGTTTTAAGTTATGCCCTGGGGGCATATAAGGTTTTTATAGAAGGCGTAGTCGTAGAAACTTAAAAACAGGCTCATTTGATTGGAAATTCAAAGGGCTAGTTCCCTTCTTAATAGTCGAAAGTGATTGGAGGAAACTAGCCCTCCCCCACGCCCATCATTCTCCCAAACACATCCCAAACTCAAATGAATGTGCATTGTCAGTTCAATATACATATACTTATATTTAGTAATCAAAATTTTAAAATTATTTTATTTATTAAATTTATAAATGTAAAAACATTTATATTTTTTTCAGTAAATTGCAAATTTTGTTCTGGCCTTGGGAAGTCATAGGGGTTTTGCGCCCAACTTATGTTAATTTCTGCTCGTTTTGAGTTTGACTCGGTTATTTATTGTCATTTCTGTTCGTTTTGGGTTTTATTTATTTATCGATGCTGATTTGTGGTAGTTTCGAGCTTGGTAGATTATTTGATTTTATTTTTGCTCATTTCTTGTTTAATGGAGTTCTTTACTTTTCTTTGAAAAACAAATTCTGTGGAAAATGTTTTTTTTAATTAATAACAAAAATCAAGGCATGATGTTTTGTCTAGGAAGAGGGCTTGTTATATTTTTAAAGTATGGTTCTTATTTTAATAGTTATTTACTGATAAATCAAGATGTACAAACTAAGTCCCAACCTTCCCATTTAGAATCTTAGTGAATAAAGTAGCTGAAAAAGCGTACCGATAATAAAAATATTTCTGTCATCGACAGATGGTCGTCAGTAGCCATAAAGGGATAAATTCCCGTGTCTCCCGAGGATGTAAATTTACTGAGATCTCTCATGTTTTGACTGGTATTATGGTTTATCCTCGATTTGTGGACTTCCCAAGAACTGTTCAAGCCAGAGTAATTTGGCTTTGCTCTGCTAGCAGTGATATCCAGGATTAGATAATTAGCTTAAGCCCATTTTTTTTTTCAAAAATTCGTCCAACTAGTCGGTACATTATAAATATGCTTCAACTATAAAAGAATACTCGGGTTATTATGTCAATCTCGAATACACGAAGTTACAACGTTCAAAAACAGCATTGAAATCTGATTCTTTTGATGTATCTATTGGTATCAAAAACCCGTTTTCTAGAGTTTCGGTTACCATTGAGCCGGGTCGCTCCTTACTTACAGTTCGTTACCACGAACTGTTTGATTAAGATTACCTCTATGTTGTTTTGTTTTGTTCTTTTTTCTTCTGCAAAGCACTGTCAATTTTATGGATAACAATGCTTCATGGGTTGAGGGGCATAAGCCAAACATTGTCGTTTTTTTTTCTTTTCTTTCTTTTTTTTATTGATGGAACCACACAGTTTGGCAGTGCTGTTAATTTTATGGATAGCAATGCTACATGGGTTGAGGAGCATAAGCCAAAGATTGTCATTTTTGTTTTCTTTTCTTTCTTTTTTTTTATTGATGGAATCACACAGTTTGGCAGTGCTTATAGCATACGATTTGCTACAATGCTGACTGGTGATATGAAGCCGCATTCGATTTGCTGTAGTCACGCTTCACGTTTCGCCATTTGGTTCAAAATTATGAACCTGTTCGGCGGTCACATTATCAGTAGTTCTTCAGGCTAAATGGGAGAACGTCACAGAAAAAATGCAAATAAGCCCACAACGGAGAAGGAGGTAACTGAAACTACAGCAAATCGAAAGCGCCTTTAGCTTATTTGCGATCTGTCATGACACCCGAATCATTCATTCAAGGACTACTACAAAGGCTTTTTGCGATTTGGGTTGCTATTGCATTAAGCCCACAGTTTCTATTATTGTCTTTACGGGTAGATAAGGATCAACGCATGTATAATCATCCGAAAAACGCCCTCTTTAGCTTTGCTAAAAGTTCCTCTTTTTTTTTCCGAAGTTCAATATACTTTAGTAAACTGTCATACCATGGAGGAGTTCTAGCACTATTTTTACTGAACTGCTGTGCCGAAAGCGGATACTGCTACACACTTTGGACTTAACATACTAAAAAAAAGCAACTGTTTAAATGTTGAAAAGGAGTTCAATAGTGCTTCAAAGTACAAGAGTGGCTTTTAACCTTTTGGTATATTTCTATTTTTAGTATAAAGACCTTTCGGTCTTTCAGATGCCTGGCTTGGCACCCGAACAATCTATTGCCGTCGCTTTGGGCCCTTCGAAGGACATGGTGGTCGGTCAGACTGATCTAGTAGAAAACGAGACGACTCAAAGAGACACTGCGCCTGTCACTGCTCAAGAGGCACAATCTGGACGAGATACGACTCGAGATGAAGAGCACCATCGTTCAAGTGGTCCTACTGATATTTCTTCATCCTCCCACGACCATCCATGTCAACCACAGCTGCTACGGTACCCTGCACAGGTTTCAGCAAACGGCAAGCTAAGACGGTCATTTAATATTTTGTATTATGGAAAGCATCCTTGGCTTGAGTACTCAGTTAAAGAAAATTTGGTTTTCTGTTTCTGCTGCAGATACTTTGGCGGCACGTCAACCCTTCGCGTAGAGAGATACGGGGCGAGGCCTTTCATCGAGACCGGCGTTAAAAGATGGAAGGATATCTCAAGCGTTCTAGAGGAGCTTGTAAAAAGTGACCGCCACAGGGACAGTGCAATTTTGTGGACGAAGTTCAAATCTATACAAGCCAAGTAGATGCAACCCATCGCATCTGTTTTGTCATCGGACAGGGATAAGGAGATTAATTAAAACAGGGAACACGTAACGGCTTTACTGAAAGTAACGGCCTTACTGGGGCGACTGGGTACAGCCTTTCGCGGCCACGATGAGACTGAATCTTCGGCAAACCAAGGACATTTCGTCAAAACTTGCAATCATCTCGCCGAGTATTCTCCCAAGCTTTTCAACAAGCTACAAAGACGATACGGCCACTATACGTCCCACGAATACCAGAACAATCTAATTTCAGTTATCGGATCCAGGCTTTGGTCTACAATTTTGCAAGAAGTTAAGCGTGCCAAATACTTTGCTGTTCTTGTCGACGAGACAAAAGATAATTCGAAGAAAGAACAGCTCGCCATTCTTCAGAGGTACTTCGACGGAGAAAAGTACGAGAAAGACCAATAGGATGCTACCATATGAAAAGCCTGGATGCTGAGAGTTTAGCCAGCTTCATTCACGACACAGTGGCGAAACTTGGTCTCGACTGAAACTATTGTGTTGCTCAGTGCTACGAGGGAGCAATCGTGATGAGTGGGCCCTTCTCTGGTGTTCAAGCGTGACTGAGAGCGAAAGCGCCACAAGCAATATACATTCATTGCCATGCGCATAGACTAAATTTGGTCATTGCAAACTGTGTTGAAGGTGTTGGGACTGTTGGCTCATTTTTTTCGTTAGTCCAAAATCTGTACACGTTCATTCCAAAAGCAACACCAGACATCAGCTTTTTGTCGAGTCCCAAAAGGGTACTCAACTGCCAGTCCTGGAATTAGAAAGGAGTGCTGCGACAAGACGGTCATACTGGTATCGATCAATATCGAAGATAAGACTCCGATATGAATGTATTCTGGCTGTACTGTCTGCAGTCAGCAAGGGAGCTGATAGTGAAGCTCAAGCAGAAGTAACTGGGCTCCAGAGAAAAATGGAATCTTTCACAGTTATATTCCAGTTGCTCTATATGGAAGCAATTCTGAGGACGACAAACCCCCTTTCTGAGCAGCTTCAGGCAGTTGATCTGTTAATATCTAGGTCCCGCACCTTGACTCAAGCAAAAAGGAAGGAAATAGCTGAACTGCGCTCTGACACTTTATTTGCATCGCTTTTGGAGAAGGCAAAAGAGTTTGCTGAAGGTCTTGAAATTGAAGTACCTGACGTGAATGAAACCGCGACTGGATCCTCCTCTGCGGGTCAGAAGGGACAACCTAGAAGAACCCAAAAAATTATCAAACACCTGAAAGAATTCATGACCACTTCGACGTTAGAAAAACTTTGTTGAATCCGACAATAGAGCTCCAACTCTAGCGGAAGAACTGAAAAGAGAATATCTGGAGACTGTATATCGTCTGATTGCAGAATTCTAAAGACAGTTTACAGATAACCTTCCAGTGCTCAGTACACTCGAAGCTCTGGACCCCAGCTCTACCAAGTTCATGGATGCAGGGCTCCTCAAGCAATTCTCTGAACTTTTTTCTTACATTGGCATTGGCCAGATCCTTCTTGAAACCTAAGCCGGTATTGCAAAGTGATTTTTGCTCGAGGAGGAGGAGGCAAAGCCAAAGAACTTCATGGACGTCATTGATAATATCGAGACACTTCCAGTGGCCTATTCAGAAATTATCAAAGTTCTTCATATTGCTGCCACACTTCCTGTCACGACAGCCAGCAATGAACGCCTGTTTTCTGGGCTGGAAATAGTGAAGAACTATCTGCGCTCGACCACAGGCGACGATCGTCTTAGTCACCTGCTTTTGATCTTTGCAGAGAAGGATTTAGTTAAAAACTTGGATTTCGACCAGCTGGTTGACGACTTTGCGAAGATAAAACCGCGAAGGTTCCCCTTGTTGCCTTGAGTGTTCACTGATCTGTTTCAAAATTTTGTTGTATTTTTTGATTTTGTAAATATACTTGATCGAGCAAAGTTTTGCATCGTCATAGCCTGAGCATGACTCCGACTTGGACTGAAGTATTTACTGTAAGCAGCGAGCTGAAGAATTCGGCTACAGAATATACTTTAGTCAAAGCGTGAGTTTCTACAGAGGTCTGGCTTTCGTCAAGTTACAGGTTTGGAAAAGTGGAAGATTCCCAAACGGCTGTTTTTTTAACATCACACATACCGTTTCCGCTTTCATCAGATATCTGGCCTTTTCCGAACCTATGGCATATGAGCGAAAGAAGGAAAGGCAAAGCAATTGAGACAATTTCCTTAATTTTTACGGTAACTCCAACGGAAGGCAGTTTTTTTTTCGGATAAAGCTAGAGGCAATTTTTTTTTTTATACAAGCCTGCTTCGGGGCCAATGTCGATTGCTTGCCCACCCTAAGGTTCGGCCAAAATGGCGCCTCTGTAGATATATATATATATATATATATATATATATATATATATATATATATATATATATATATATATATATATATATATATATATATATATATATATATATATATATATATATATATATATATATATATATATATATATATATATATATATATATATGCATAATTATATAATATATATGAATTAAGAAGTAAAACAAAAATATCAGAGGAAACTGAAGAGCAACATAAAAACTTATTAGGACTTAAAACTTAAAATGGACAAATCTTATGTTCAACAATAGGGGGACTGAGTAGTGCTTTACTGAACGGATTTTAGAGTTAAACAAACATGGACACTTGGTAATTGTAATTATTTTCGGTACTTGTATGATTTACCCCCTACCTCATATTCTTCTAATATGTTTTTCTGACGCTCAGTCCTAATGGAACATACCTATGTATGATAAAGATATAATACTTTATTAACAAATTTGGAATATATATGCAGATTAAGGGGGGGAGTAAAGTATACCGGGTCTGCATGCCTAATATGGAAGGTACAATTATCCTGTATATTATGTGGTATAAATTTTTTCTAACTTCACACTTTCCAAATACTTTACCCCCCCCCCCCCCCCCCCCCCCCTAATGTGCAAATATATAGTCCAAGTTATATATTTTCCATCTATTCTGTCACTTCTTTTTATGTTGTCTCGGCTATGCTGTAAGAAACTAACAAAAAAACCGGTTCTGCAATGCGTCAATGAAAGAACAGGTTGAGCGGTAGGATGCTTATCATAGAAGTATCTATTTTCTTTCCCAATTGCTTTTCCAAACCTTTCAACTGGAAGTTTTATTGTTTAAATCAAATACAAATGAATAAGCCCATTCATTCTCAAAGCATTAATGTCATTCTTACTCTCCTTAATTAAAAGAAGAAAAAAAAAACACTTTTCTCATGGATTTAAAGCGGGACATTGCTAAATTGAGTTTTTTGATGATGAATTTTAAGTTTTTCAAGGAGAGCTCTCTGGACAAATGGTCTCTTTAGGGGATGCCCCCCCACCCCTCTCTTCTGTCCTTGCGGGCACAGAGTTTATGAATGTGACAGTTTATATTATAGGAGTACTTATAACCATTATAAATAAAATAATTAGGTAATTCAATATGAGGAAAGGTGTCATCTTGCATTGCGAACGTAGTCAAAAAATGCTTTTGACAGAGGGTAGGAGAGCTAGGATCGACTCCCCTCTCCATATTTATCTGAAGGGTCTTCCTCAGAAAGCTATTACTATTTGAAAATGTACTGTTGATTTTTCAACCCTCCTCTTAAATATACAGAAATATCCACTGACCCTGCCTCCTAATAGCTGTTGCGCAACTAAAACCGCTTCAAATAGTTGAAAGAAGTTTCAAATGAATCAACAATTTGAAAACACATTTAATGAGTATTTCTTGGGGAATTAGTTAACTCTTTTTTGGGAGGGGCGATGAGAGTAGGTTGTAGGGCTGGGGGTGAAGTGGGTGCCAGGGTTAGGGTGGCTGGAGCTGTATTTTGATGATGGTTTGTTGCCCTGGGGGTGTGTGGGAGAAGGTGATTTTTTTAAAAATTGATTTATTAGTTTAGAATGTTTCCAGGAATGTTTTTGTAGGTAATCGCTTTTTCCCTAGTGTGCTTGATTTGTATTTGTAATGGTTAACAATTTTTTTTATATTGCTAAAGAAATTTTTTTTTTTATTTCCCTTGGCAAAGGGAAGTTTGAAAACAATTCTCCATAATAACAGTTAATTTGTATGGACAGGGTATATCTTTAAGGAAGAAAGTACGACTGTGCGACATTTCTGAAACTGGCAGGTCACTTAGGTAGTTTTCTGATTGTTCGAAATTAATTGGCTATGTCAAAATATCTAGTTTACATTGTTATGGCCCTTTTCAGACCAAATTGTGGTATTGTACCGCATAAAGGCAGAAAAAGTCACTCTTGCGCCGGTTCAGTCGTTTTTTTACTTAGAAAAAACACTAGAACTCTAGGGAATTTTTGAAAAGGATTAATTCTGAGGCAATTGTGCTAATAATTATCTTTTTGAGGCTGAGCCTTATCCTTGAGTATTTTCCTCCTTCAATAGCTGCATTTGATGGCACAGGTGCCAACAGACTATTATATGTGTCCGTTCTGCTAAAAATTCGGATTTTAAAAAAAATTCTTGAACGATATTAATGATTTATGAATATCATGTTCTACTTGAGCCATTTTCTCTTTATTCTGTTTCTACAGATTTGCTGAGCTCCGTTCCATGATAAGAAGGTGCAAAAAAAATGTTTTCTTCATAACATTTCTTTCTCTGCTCTCCTAAAGTAAATACACCCCCTTAGCCGTAGATGCACATAAAAAGAACTTACCAGTGAACAAACACCTACTAGGACAATCAATGTCAGCTTCTAAATTATCATAGGCAGCGCAACAGCGCTGCCTAAGTACAGAACGATGTTGGCGCAATGTATTATTATTTTTTTTTCTTGGTCTTAGACCAGGGCACTTCGTATCGAAGGAGTTGTCATAGAAACTTCGAAAAGGGCTCATTCGATTGGAAATTGGAGTGGCTTGTGCACTTTTTAATAGTCGAAAGTGATTGGAAGGCAACTAACACCCCTTCCCTGCCCACTATTTCCCCAGACGCACCCAATCAGAATATTGAGATAGCTATTTTGTTCAGCGTAGTTGATTTCCAGATAGAAATTGTGTTTTTGAGGAGGACACTCCCCCACTACCCTCAGGGCAGGGGTTTTAGGTTATGCCCAAGGGGCATATAATAACGATGTTTCCACAATATGTGAATTATTATTTTTTTTCTTTAGAGCATGGCCCCGCGTATCGAACAAGTTGACGTAGAAATTTTGAAAAAGACACATTCAATTGCAAACCGGAGTGGTCTGTGCCCTTTTTGATAGTCGAAAGTTATCGGAAGTCGACTAAAAACCCTTCCACGCCCACCATTTCTCGAAAAACATCCAATCAAAATTTTGAGATAGCCATTTTGTTCAGCGTAGTTGATTTCAAGATAGAAATTTTGTTTTTGAGGAGGACACTCCCCCACAGCCCTCAGGGCAAAGGATATAAGTTATGCCGGGGGGGCATATAAGGTTTTTATAGAGAGCGTTGTCGTAGAAACATCGCTTGAAAATTCAAAGGGCTAGTGCCCTTTTTAATAGTCGAAAGTGATTGGAGGACAACTATCACCCCTCTCACGCCCACCTTTTCCCCAAACAATCCAATAAAAATTTGAAATAGCCATTTTGTTCAACGTAGTTTTAAGTTCTGGAAATTATGTATTTGCGGATCACAACCCCCCCCCCATAGCCCTCAGGGCAAGGGTGGTAAGTTATGACCTGGGGGCATATAGGGTTTTCATAGAAAACGTTGTAGAAACTTCAAAAAGGGCTCATTTGATTGGAAATAGAAATTGTCCTTTTTAATAGTTGAAAATGAGGGAGAGTAATTAAGCCCCCTCTCGCGAATGAAACACAAATGAATAAAAAAACACAAATGAATGTGCATTGTCAGTTAAATATACATATACTGATATTTAGTAATCAAAATGTTAATATTATTTTATTTATTAAAGGTATAAAAGTAAAAACATTTATACTTTTTTCAGTAAAGTGCAAATTATGTTCTGGCCTTGGGAAGGTATAGGGGTTTTGAGCCCAACTCATATTAATTTCTACTCTTTTTGAGTTTTACTCGGTTATTTATTGTAATTTCTGTTCGTTTTGGATTTCATTTATTTATCGATTCTGATTTGTGGTAGTTCCACGCTTGGTAGATTATTTGATTTTATTTTTGCTCATTTTTTGTTAAATGGAGTTCTTTACTTTTATTTGAAAAACTTATTTTGTGGAAAAAGTTTTTTTGAATTAATTTCCAAAAAGCGCCCAATTCACCCACTGTTATAAATGATAGTAAAGATAATAATAATCTTATGGTTTTTACAAGCTTCTATTATTTAAACCTTTGAAGAAATAACTGTTTAACTTAAAAGCTTAAACATTGTTTTTGCACACCTGAAAAATTATGGAAATGTTAGATATACCCTTTTGTTTTTGGAAACAAGATACCCTTTTTTTGGTTGGGATTTGCTTTAATTCAGTGAAGTTTGGATTAAGTCCACATCCTCAAAAGGCGTTACAAGGGCATCAGATCTTACTTTCTTCCAAGCTTCATTCATAATCAACAGCCCCTTCTGCTATATGCTCTTATGACAAAACTTGGAAGATCCCCACCCCTGCATATGTTGGGTCGTATATGGGTCCCAAAATATCCAACTGAAAAAAATTCCCTGTCACCTACCAAGATTGTAATATCACGTGAACAAACCACTTTTCTTAGATAATAGATGGCACCAACAGAGTTTTTCATTTATTAAATGTAGTTGATGGAAATATAAATTTCCAATAGGTATCTCAAATACTCAAATTCTCAGGCTATTGCCTGGAATCAGACAGTTCCTCTTCCAAAAAAAATATTTCATAAAAGAATTTTGAGATTAATTCTATTACTGTCCACTAAAAAAATAACTCTATAATGTCTGTTGTATTTCTAAACACTCCCTCTGCAATGAAGATTACATTTGCCGTTTCATTCTATTAATATCTCGTTTCTGTCTAAGCACATATCTTTAAGCAGAATCCGTTATTTCTGCTATACGTTTCTCTATTATAGTAAAATAGGAAAAAAAATATATGCATAACGATATTATGCATTGCTATAGGAAAAGTACCTTATTGATCTGTTTGCTTATCATGGTTTATTTATCACAAATGCATCACTTGGAGTAATTGCATGGTTAATTGAAATAGTTTCCCATTTGGTCAACTATTAATGATACGACAGTTGTCTGAAATGAGATTATTTCATTGACAAGTGCTATGGAGATCGAAGCTGACGTGATCTTATCCTATATATATACGAAGGAATTTCAAATGTATTTGAGTTTTTGTGGTAAAAAAACTTTAGTTTATTGCGGTATTTATTCTCAAACATTGCTTTTTTCTTATTCTAAATTCGCGGTGCCAGATACTTTAAAGCATCTGATATGATGCTATTCATTTAGCTCGTAACATCGCAAGGTTGTGTCTGCTGAGTCTTCTTTGAAGTTTGCAACAGGTTAATTTTTAGGGAAGATGTCCCCAGGATAATAGTTATAAATCGTTAGTTTGACAAGGGGACTGGGGTAAAAATCGAAAAAAGCTTTACAGAAGGAGGTAAATTTCTGTTCTTGCAAGAAAAAAAAGTCGTCAGAGCTCTGTAATAATTTCCACTAAGACACCCAAGCAAGTCATAAATAGGCCTAATGACTGTTCTTGTCCTACCAGTCCTATTCTAGATCTTCTAATGCGGTATAAGCTGTGCTTTCGGAGCACCAGAACATAGTGGGCAGCCATATTCAACGATCTGATGAATGACATGAAAAGGGAGATGATCGAGCTGGACAATAGGGAACAAATGCAGTGGAAAGTGGTTCCCAATCTTCTTGAACAGAAGACTCACACCCAATCGTAATGAGTGTTCCAACATGGATCTCTGGAGGAGTGGATTTACAGGAGAAAAAACTCGTCGGCTCCTTTTCTAGTTTTATTCTTGAAGATGAAGTGAAAGCGTGTCCGAGGCACATTTGCTTGGAAAGTTAGCAGCTTCTTTGCTTTTGATGCATTGGAGTTGGCCTACTATGCATTACACCGCTATTCCATTTTCAAAAATGGAATAACTGGTTCTATTCTACTTCTGAAAGATCCATCATAGAGGTAGATAGGCTTTAATTGGCTCTCCGTGTTACAGGACAGGTAAATGTTTCGTCCGTATCGTCAGCAAAGTGATGCAGAGGGCTTGTAAGTTTGTCTCCCATGTTGTTTATGTATGTAAGGAAAATATTAAACCCCAAAATTCTACCCTAGGTTAAGTTACTGGATGTTCGTGACAAGTGACCTGACCGAGAACAACCGCATTGAATGACCATTAAGAAATCTGGTAATTACTAACAGATATCTGAGGGCACGATACATGCAGGATTTCTTTATAGTGCCTTGATGTCATACTTTGTCGAAAGATTTAGCTATACTGTACAAATGATAGACTGATGTCATGCATTTTTTTAGACTTTTGATCCACTCCAGGTCACTAAACATTATGCATTCAAGCGTTCAACATTTCTGCCGGAATCGATATCGGTTTTCCCCCAAATGACAATTTGAATCCACAAACTATGTTATTACAAATGGTTTTGTAGACTCTCCCAATGCAGGAAAGGTTGAAAACCAACCTATTTGAACCCTTAACCATTTGATCGTTATCTAGTTCTGGTATAGGAATGACTTGGGCGTATTTTCGTGTGTGCAAAAAGGTTCCAGGGTGATAATAGACCCGAAAAATCGATAGTAGTGGTCCAGCTAATTTGGCACTGTAGTACTTCAAGAAGACATTTGGTATGCTGTCATTACCCTTTGATTTGGCAACATCAAAGGATATAGAATCTGAACGATCTACGGGGTGACATAGTTCACGTGGTAAAGAATGGTATTGGTTCGACTAGGAAAATCGGTAGCATCTTCATTGTCCTCGTCTATACCCAGGAATTCGTCAATCGCCTTAGGAAGAGCAATGGTTTTCGCTTGTGGATCACGCACGACCTCCCCCGTCATTGTTTTCCAAGTAACAAATTGAAGATACCTTAGACAATAATAAAGCCTCTTTGGCGAATCTACAACAGCTCTTTTCAGAAGGATGTTGGAGCCTGGCAGCAAATTTCCCGTATTGAGCCTGGGACTGCTAAATCCTGCAAAACTGCTTTGACAAAATCAACTCTGTCCTTTTGGCTCTTTGAGAGTAGTCACTGCTTATGTGCATTTTGCTTTGCTTAGACAGCCTTTTTGAAGTGTGTTAAGGAATGTCTTAGCTAGACACCCTACCCCATTCAGACATAAAATACCTTATGATATAGTCGACTATGACCTGCTGGTATTTTTCTGCCACTTTATCAGGGAATTCAAAAATTAAAGCTCTCTATTACTGAGAACCAAGCGCGACTCGTAAGCCATTTCGATCTCGTCTTTTGCAATGCCAAATTAGTTGTTCATGTTTTAATTAGGAGGGGGATACAAAGATGTCAATGTGCAATGACTGCAATGTGGTTACCTGTGAGTACATGAGTGTCAGCCTTGAAGGACTCTGGGTGACCCAGGATCCTGACGACTCATAAGAGTCGTCGTGATGACAATTGTGGTGAGACAATTTCCATAATCATAGCGAGCTTTCATTATATGATTTTTTTTTCCTGATGGCAATTTTAGAGTTGTTATAGAGAAAAGTAAGGGGGTGAGTAGAGATGCCTTGAGAAGACACCCAGGTCTGTAGCTACGATAAAGCATTGAAAAATATAGAAAGTGGACGAAAAGTAGAACAAGAAGAAGGTTTAAGAAGTAAATGAAGCCTTTTAAATTCACTCTGACAATTGTAATAATTGGCCAAGATGACTGTTTCAATGATTGACTTGAAACGGTCATATTTCAAGTAAAGGAAATAACAAAATATTGAATACAAAAAAAGTTACGATTATTGTCTCTTGTGATCACTTAGTTTAATTATCTATTCTTTACGTAAGATGGGCCACTAAACATTTTGTTGGCGTCGTCAATTCAAGACAACACCATGGTCAATTTTCATGTTATTTACGTTTTCGTAACATTTGAAACGGTCATATTTCAAGTAAAGGAAATAACAAGATATTGAATACAAAAAAAGTTACGATTATTGTCTCTTGCGATCACTTTCTTAATTATCTTTTCTTTACGTAAGATGGACCACTAAACATTTTGTTGGCGTCGTCGATTCAAGACAACACAATGGACAATTTTCATGTTATTTACGTTTTCGTAACATTCGTATACTCAGGTTCGAAATGGTCCTGAGGCATCTTTGCCGAAAAATGAAACAAATGTTTCCCAATTGGGATCCCACAACATCAGCAAAAAAGTATATCCTCTTATCTCTTTTGGTACTTGTCTGATAAACGCCATTCCGTTCAAATTGTTTATTCATTGACGCATTGTAGAACGGTTTTTGTTTCGTTAGTTTCTTTCAGCGTGAGACAAGACAAAGAGAACTGACAGAATATATGGAAAATATATAATTATTTGCACATTAGGGTGGGGTGGGGGTAAAGTATTCGGACAGTGTGAAGTTGGAAAGCAATTCTTTGTACCTTGCACATTATGCTTGCAGACACGCCAAACTTTACCCCCCCCCCCCTAATTTACAAATATATAACAAAAATTTGTTTCTAATGCATTATATTTTTATCTACTTGATATATTTCATTAAAATTGAGCGCCAGAAAAACGTATTAGAAGAAGATTAGGGGGGGGGGGGGTACTTTATACAAGTACCTAATTTTTTAATGCTTATTGAAATGATTACTACTGTTTGATGATCAATATTGCTTTTATACAGCACTGGATTTAAAAAAAAAATCAGTTCTTCTCATGAAAATATTCTGATATTAAGAATTTTCATTCTGATATTTGAGGCATGAAAAAGGAATTTGAACGGTATTCAAAAAGAATTTCTGAAGAAAAACGACTCCTGAAAACAACCTGAGAATTTTATTTCTTTTTAAACTAGGAGCGAGTTTGACTTAAGTGAATCCCGTCGTTTTTGAAGAATCCTTACTTCATCATTGCCAAAATGTTCTGAAAGGGGACTTTAATTTCTCTCTTTTTCTTTACTCCATTTATGTGGCGATCATAAAAATTTGTTAATGCTGTTTCTATTTAAGCTGAATCAAAATAGTTTAAATCTAAGTAAAATAGTGAAATAGTTTATTTAAACTATCGCGAATGAATATTTCACCCAAGAAGCAGAGCTTATTCATGAAATAAGGGTTCATAATAGCATCAGACTTATTAAGAGGCATAATGAAGCAGCCCTATCTATTTTTCTCTGCGGGTTCATCAGCCTCATGAATCAGCCCCATTAGAGGAAATATAGTAACGAAACAGCTATGTACCTCCTGGGTCTTTTTTAGTTTTTCTAATGAAAAAGCGGTTGAATCCTTGCTTTGGAGAAATATTTGACCGCAAAAAGGATTTTAAAATACTCGTATGTTATATATCAATTTCTGCATGTTGGGCAGAAATTTTTCTTTGCGAGTAATGTACTTTCACTACGATCCCTTTGTTTTTCTCTAATCCATATAATTGTTTTGGTTTAACCGCATTCTTAAACGTTAATTTACAGCCCTCCAGGCTACTAATTAAGCTAATTGACAGATAAATTTCCAGAAGCTGGTGGCTGCCTTGGTTCAAAGTGCTGGAAAATCATTATTTTTATATTATTTATTTCCTAGTGATGAGACTAAGGCGGAGAATTTAAGGCAAGATAAAATTGCACAGCTAATGCTGGGACTAAAGTAGCCTTATATTACAAAAACAAATCAAATAGAAATGCTAACTAGACAAGAAGATGGCTTATCCAAATACTGTCTAGTTTGGTAATCTATTTTGTTCTAAGCTACAGGATTGCAGGGAACGCTGTTATCTTCTTTTGGGAGGAAGGTCTATAGAATATTTCACCTTTATTCCCTTCTAAGCCATGTTATCTAAGTTCATTACTTGTGTGTGGATATTACCAAGAGTTTGACTCACCTCTATGCTTTCTTGGCCTCGAGCAGCCTTATGTTGCGACAAGCAGTGTCTCCACTTTTACCAATTTTTCGGGAGCTCTACCAAATTCCCCGTATACCCCCCCACCCCCACCAAAAAAAATGATATAATTTTTAAATTGTTTACATGCAAATTTTTCACTAGGAGAAGGGAAAATTTTCGATTCTGGGTGTATCCGAAAAGGCCAAGTGTATGAAAATGAAACTTTAGAGAATGTTGAAGGATATTTTAAACTTAATCAAAAGGCAATATACAGATCCAGCTTATCAAAAAGTGGATCTACTAAATCTTAAAAAATAGCTGAGGGTGTTAACTGAAATTTTCAGGACATGTCGAGGGGGATGTTTTAAAATGGCTAGAGGACTTTTAATTCCCCTCCCAAGTCATATTTAGCTGCCCTCTCTCTCTAAAAACATTGTATAAAAATTTTGGAATAGCCATCTTGTTGAAAACAGTCTAAAGGTCAAATAATTATGCCTATGGGAATGACATGGCCCTCCAAACCTTTGGAGAGAAATGCCGAGCACAATCAAAACATACTATATGCATACTGGTGGTCAAAAGGCCATACCAGCAATATCGAATGAATGGCTTAGGGTACTTATTTGAAATTTACAGGGTATGCTGAGGGAGAAATTGAAAAGCTATTGAAGAACTATAGGCCCCCCTTACCCTTTTTAGATACCCCTTTCCCCTCGATACTAAAAAAAAATTTAAAAAGGGATTTTGTGCAAAATAGGCAGAAGTTGCAAAATTTATAGTAACTATGCTTTCAGGGAAGCTATGCCCCCCAAAGCCCCAAGGACAAGGATAGTAAACATACAATTTACTCTTTTTTATTTGCATGACTTGTCGTTAAGAAAAGGGAGAATATTTGATTCTGATTTTGTTGAAGAGATTGTTTGTATTTAAGCATAACTTCAGAGAATGTCGATAGGCATGCTTAACTAAACCAAAAGATGCTATGTGCATCTTGTCTTTCAAAAAGGCGTATTTGCAATGCCTTGAGAACGGCTGAAGGCATTAAATTTAAACTTTCAGGAAATGTTGAAAGGGATTTTGAAAAATGGTGGGAGCCCAACCCGCCCCCCTCTCGTGCCCTTTCTAGCTACCAAGTCCCAAAAGAAATCTAATCAAAATTTTTGAATAGCCATCTTGCTCAAAATAGTTGGAACGTCAAATAACTAAGCTACCAGGAATGACAAAACCCCCAAAACTCCAGGGGCAAGTGTTATACGTTACATAATTCGTACATTGTTTATATATAAGAGGGCAAGTTTGATCCTGAGTCTCCAAAAAGGCTAAGGGTTCTTAGATAAAACCTTTAGAAAATGTTGAGGGGGATGTCAAGCAAAATCAAAGCATACTATATGCAGGAGGGTTGCCGAGAAGGTACAATAGCAACATCTAAGGAATGACTAAGGGTATTAAGTTGAAACTTCAAAATCATGTTGAGAGGGAAGTTGAAAAAGGAACGGGGAGCAACTAGCCCCCTCCTCCTCTTGTCCTTTTAGATGCTCCCCTTTACACCGATAGAACTATTAAATCTCAATTTTCTTCAAAATATTTACAAGTTCTAATAGCTTTGCCCCTGCAGATGGCATGCACCCCCACAGCCCCGGTGCAAGGATTATAAATTGTCCAATTTGTCCATTTTTTAGCATGCATGATTAATCATTGCAAAAGGGGGGAATGTTTTACAGCGGGTGCCTCTGAAAACTACTACTACTACTACTAACAACTCACCGCAGCAACTAGCCACCTGAGGCTAACAAATCTACGCACGATCCTCCTCCACCCCAATCTATTTAAAGGCTTCCTTTTCACACCCGCCCACGAAGTTCCAATTTCCTTTAAATCTTTCTTTATGACGTTCTCCCACCCAAGACGGGGACGACCTGCTTTCTGTTTAGGCCTAGATGGTTGGCCGAAAAGAACAATCTTCGGCAATCTGTCATCCGCACAACGTGCCCTAACCACCTCAACCTTTCTTTCATTATAGCCCTAGAGAGCGGTATTGAACCACATTTTTCGTATAGCCTATTGTTTGAAATACGGTCAGTCAGCCGGGTACCCATAACAATCCTTAAGCAATTTCTCTGGAAAACATCTAGCAAATCTTCATCCGCTTTTAGGAGCGTCCATGCTTCAGAGCCATATTTGACCACCGTCATCACTGTAGCTTCTAATATTCTAATCTTGGTTTGCAGACTTATCTTCATATTCTTCCAGACTTTTTTTAACCGTGAAAAAACACCCTGAGCCTTGGCTATTCTATTTTCAACGTCTTCATTGCTCCCACCATCTTTACTAATAATACTACCAAGGTAAGTGAAGCTTCCCACCTGATCAATCTTTTCATTACCTAACGTCACCTTTTCATCTTCACTTATTCCTAGCCTTTGTGACTTAGTCTTCTTAACATTAATTTTCAAACCAATTCTAGCACCCTGAACTAATAAAACATCTAAAATTTCATTCATTTTGCTCACACTTTTATCTAGAATTCTTAGATCAACAGAATAATCTAAGCTTAGGAGACTCTTTCCTCCCTATTTGATTCCGTGGTCTCCCACTGCCTTTCCAGTGCTCCTTAAAACAAAGTCCATCAAAATAATCCATATAAAGGGGGATAGAACACAACCCTGCTTAACTCCTGATGTAATATAAAACCAGCAGCTAACCTCATTTCCTACCTTAACCGCAGCAGGGTTATTCTCGTATATAGCACTAATCAATTTAATGTATTTGTCTGGTATACCATACAAGGATAAAACCTTTACTAAAGCTCTTCTATCAACAGAATCGAACGCTTGCTCATAATCTATAAAACTGAGGACCAAGGGTGTTTGAAAACTCAGGCACTTCTCAATTATTAGCCTAAGAGTGACAATTTGGTCGACACATCCTCTACCTTTTCTAAAACCGCACTGCTCTTCTCTTAAAACTTTGTCTACGGCATCTCTCAGTCTAAAAAGTATCATATTACTAAGTAATTTGCTACCTACAGAGACCAAACTAATGCCTCGATAATTACCACACTCACTTTTATCACCTTTCTTATAAAGTGGCTTAATTAAGGTTTTCCTAAAATCGTTAAGCACTTCCCCTTTTTCAAAAATCATATTCATAATCTTAAGTAACTTATCTCTGAACTTAGAGCTATCGCATTTAAGAAACTCATTTACCACACTATCATCACATGGAATCTTATTATCTTTCAACCCCTTTAGGACTGTCGCTAGTTTTTCCTCACAAAGCAAATCTTCCTTCACATCCAAGGTGTTACAAAGTTTTTCACTTTACTCTATGTCTATTCCTGCAACTCTATCTCGGTTAAGCAAGTTCTCAAAATGTTCGGCCCATCTCTCTTTAGTTTTTTCCTTATCCCTAATTGCGACCCCATTCCTATCTTTAACTGGGACTAGTCCGGATTGACTACTCCCTCTCAATTTGTGAACGTGCCAGTACAATATTTTACTATTATGCCGTCTAGCTGCATCTTCCAGATCCTTGGCAATTTTATCCATGGCCTCCATTTCACACCTCCCTAGTTCATATTTTAATGCTTTCTCAACTTTCTTTACATTTGTTCTGTTTTCATACGATCTATCACTCAGATAATTCTTGTACAAGTCCTTTCTCCTTTCTATTAAACATAAAGCTGTTTCACTAATATTCTTAGCTGCAGTTCTAAATTCTTCCCTAATACACCTTCAGCAACTTCACAAATTATTTTTCTAAAATTATTCCAACCATCTTCCACATTATCAAATTTTAAACTCTTAAGTTTAGTATTCAACTGTTCCTGGAAAGTTTCTCTCAGAGTCTCATCCTGGAGTCTACCAACGTCATAACTTCCCGGGCGGTAGTTACCCTTCCGATATTTCAGCTTTAAATTAACCCTTGACACTACTAGATGGTGATCTTCACTTTTAACATCAATAACAGCACTCCTATATACCCTAGTATACTGCATTGATCCTGCCAGTCTTTGGTTAACTATAGAATGATCAAGATGGTTTTCCGTGTTACCATCAAGTGAATAACATGTTAACTTAGGGGCCCTTTAATGACCAAAGAACGTGTTGGTTATAACTAGATTTTTATATCTACAAAATTGCAAAAGTCTGTATCCATTACTGTTTTATTTTCCTACACCAAATTTACCTAGGCTGGGATACCAACAATCCCTATTTCTACCAACCTGGGCGTTAAAATCTCCGAGTATTAATGTCATATTTCTACCTAAGACCTTGTCTATTTGCTCCTGTAACTGTAAGTAAACTTAATCTGAGTAACCAGTGTCTCCGTCAGTCGGTTCCACAGGGGCGTATACTACTATAACTGATACCCTGAACTTTCTAGTCATAAAATGAGCAATTAGTATTCTAGTATTAATACCATCCCAGCCTAAACAAGAATTAGCAGCTTCCTTATTCATCATGAGCCCTACTCCCTGTCTATGTACCCCATCCTTCCTGCCTGAGTAAACAAATTCCATATCACCTAATTTCATGCTTCCTACCCCTAGGATATGAGTTTCTGAAACTCCTAATAAATCCAGCTCGAATCGCCGGAACTCGTCAGTCGAAATGTCGATACGATAGTCATTTTTTAACGTCGTGACATTCCAATTTTCATATCTTTTAAATCATTAAAATTATTTTCGCCTCAGGAAAAGCAATGGTCCCAGATACCAGTGCGGGACGGGGATCACATATCCTCTCAAGTCTACACCGAAGTGCTTAAGCCGGCTTAGAACCGGACAGCAAGAAGTCCCTGGGACCTCCATGAATGGAGGCTTTGTGCAATCCTGGGCCCATCTTGGTCACAACATGGTTTTCAGCACTTGGCGATGCTCTTTTATCAACAAGAGTCGAAAGCCTGCACAGACAGTCTCAAGCCTATTACCTCAGACTCATCATATATTCATGCCTACAAATATTATGCTACTACGGGGAGGCAACCCATAATAGATAAATTAACTAGGAATAGGTTTTTCAGCCAAAAAACACCCAACAGAACAAATCAAGCCCTGATGACTTGTCCATTAAGCAGAATCCCGTGCGACTGCTGTGTCGTTTACCATGCTATAATTTCCTCGAGGGGCGCCACTCCTCAAGTGGGAATAGAGTTGACTGCAAGGTCCCCAGTATTGCAGGTACCCCGAAAAGGTCAAGGGAGCCCTTTGCAGAGGCCGTTGTCCATAGATCTGGATCTTACGCCCTGCCACAGTTGTCCTCCTGTAGAGGATCCTCCCGCGATGGTGTTCTGCATCACCATGCAATTTAACCCATTACTGGGAAAAGGTTTGCAACTCATGGGACTTTTGTGGGCCCTTTTGAGTGTACATTTGAGTGGCCTTCTTCCTCCTTCGCCTGTATTTATGACCCCGGGCGAGGGTGCCCCAGATTCTATTATTGACCCCCAGGGACAAGGTCCCCCCTTGGTCCGTGCCTCCTATGGAGGTACCCTACATATCTGTAGAGCGTTCCCTTATCGCCACCTGGGGACACGCTGAATGGCCTGGGGGAGGCCAGAAAAATTCGCCCAACATGGGGCTTGAACCCACGACCATACAGTTTAAATGGCCTGGGGGAGGCCCGAAAAATACGCCCAACGTGGGGCTCGTACCTACGACCATACAGTTTGCTTTCGAGTCAAATGCTTTTGTAGTTAGATAGATGTAGTCACGACTTTTGCATATGGCCCTCGGGTCTTCCAATATAAATTATATTATTATGTTATATTATTCAAATTTAGGTTATTGACCAGAAACTTCAAGGGATGTTGAGGGAGCTAAATCAAAAGACAGTATCTGAATCAAAAAGGCATATCTGCAAAATTTTAGGAAAGGGTAAGGGTATTAACTTGAAACTTTAAGCGCCACTACAACTACAACAGTGACCGCATATGTGACTGGTGGCAAATGCAACAGTGACTGCTTCCGACTGCGAGAACTTGCGATTATTTGCAAATGGTACAATATTTACCTGTGATTACTTTCAAAACATACTATGTACATGCCTATTGGTTAAAGGGATGCATCAGCAATATTTCAGGAACGGTTGAGGGTATTGAATTGAAAGTTTCAGGGTATGTTGGTCAGTGGTTGAACTTTCAGGTACTTAGGGGGATTTAGACTAAATCAAAAGACACTATGTGCATCCAGGTTATCAAAAGAGTGTATCTACAATATCCTAGGACCAACTAAAGGTCAGAATTTTCAATCAAAAGTACTATGTGCTTTTAATTATCAGAAGGACGTATCTGCAATATCCCAGGAACGTTAAACTACATCTATTTGATGTTGAAACCCCCTCATCATTCAGAGAATGTTGAGGGGGTGTTGAAATAAATCAAGAGCCACTAATTAGTACTATTAAAATAGAAGTAGATATTTAAATTCCTACGCTGGAGACATTGAAAACTGGAGAATTATTCATCATATTATCTAAAACTAAAACTTTGGCAATCTAAAAAAACGAACAGAGATTAAATTAAAAAAAAAACTTCCGGAAAAGAGATTTTTAAAGGAAAGTAAAGAGTCATGTTAAACTTAAACCAGCAGGAATGAAATCCTACAATAATTCAAACTCAAAACGACCAAAAATTACTACGAAAGAATAAATGAAACTCAAACGAACAGAAAATAAAATGAACGATCATTGAAAAAAAATAGATAGGTGGCACTATTATAGATGGATAATTAAATCTTAAAACGAGCAAAAATGAAATTGAATTTTCACGTTAAACTTCAAACGAACAAAATTACTACAAATAGGAGTTTGACTACTACTTTTTTCCACTTTCCCTAACCGTAAAAGTCAAAATCTTGTTATCTCGGGTTTTATTTATTCTTTAATATTGAATTATCATAGGAATTTATTTCTGCTGGTCAAGTATAATATGGCTCTTTACTTTTCTTTGAAAAATATATTTTTCGGGAAGTTTCTTTTGTTAATTCCGTAAAGGGAATAAGGATGTAGGCTACCTTTAAAAAAAACATCGCACATCAAAATTTCGATTTTTGCCTTAGGCCAAATTTTTTAAGTGTTTTAAATATGTTGATTTGCACAAAATCTTTTTCAAAAAACATATTTATTAAAAAGAGAAGTTTTAAAACAAAACAAATATTAGCGTGTGGGATCTCAAGAAAAGAAGATACAATCTTATATATTTTCTGGTTTCAAATAATACTTATATATTCTTTAAATTGTTTTCACATTTTTTGGTTTTTGTTTCATATTTTATTCGTTTTTGTTTCATATTTTTTCTCTTTTATCATATCTTTCTGTTCTCAAATAGTACTTTTCATATTTTCCGTAAGGTGTACGAATTATGGAATAATTTCATGTTAAAAAATTCTAATGGATAGTCTTTACTTTTCCGGGATTTAAGGATAATTTTTTAGATTTACCAATGCTATTTCCTAAGAAATCAGAAAAAAATAAAAAAATTTGTATGTGCAAAACAAATCAATTCGAAAAAATAAACAATCATAATGAAAATTTATTCACGTAATTAATATGTCGAAAATTTAAACTTAATCCCCCCAAGTATCAAACCAAATATTTCATTTTGATGGTCATATGAAAATACTATTTTTGTATAAATTTGATTGTACTTACTTCTAAATTACGAAAATAAAGCTGGTTCTAGGTTATTTCATTCATCCTCTCGTATCAGAGATCTAACATGAACTGATTCCTCTCCGCTAAGGAGTGTGTTCAAAATACATTCCAAACCAGGTCATATCTCGTGCGGACTGAAAATATCTATGTTTGGAACAGATTGGTTAATTGATAGTTATTTGTGAATTGGTCAGCATTAGTTTCAGGTAATTTACTGAGTTAAATCTTTGCTGCGTTCAAATATATAGTAATACTAATAATCTAGGTTTCTTGAAGTTGACTTAAAATTCTTCTTCGGGGAGAGGAAAAAAAGAAATCTTTTCTGGATCCTTTCAAAAGAATATACACTAGTTTTTTTTCTTTTTTAATGCAGCCGTCCAGATTAGCTTCTAGTTATCTATAATTATAAATTAAGCAATTAGTCTTTGGTACCTATTTGCATGTTGACATATTTTGTTAAACATGGAAACAATATTGACAGTTTGTTGTTAAACATTTGACAAAAAAAGAATATATTTGACGAGAGGAGATCCTGTCTACTGACCAAAAGCCAGGCAATGGGGGGGGGGGTTGTTTGGGGCTATTTTACTTAAAAAAGAGACATTCAGAGTCCTAAATCGAACGGCTAATATTTATTTCAGAGGACCATCCAGAAACTTGAAGGGGGGGGGGCTTAGATTCAACACCTGGGGGGACTTAATTTTATGCTGTTTTGAATTTTATTTATATTATTCTGTCGAGCAAACACAGCCGCAAAATTTACACCATACTGTTTACACACATACTGTTTTTACAGCTGATAATTTGCAACTTATGACCGTGATATATTCAATAAGACTATTTAAACAATTCGAGACCTGGTTTCGCTGGCTATTTGGTTTGGGACAGGGGTCAATGGCGTGACTACCCTAGTCAACCCTAGTTCAACCCTAGTCGACCCAGCTCTGAGTGCGTAGACCAACACGGAAGGATGATTTGTTCCAACCACACATTGCACTCCCGATCGAAGGCATCGAATGAGTAGATTGGTATTTGCGCAACGCAGACAATTGGTCAGCATTCGAAAAAGCCTTTTTTTATATTTGGCGCAATAGCATGGATTTCATAAAAGTTGACGTGTCTCCCACAGATTATTTATTTCTTCTTTTTCTCCGAGTTCAACGAAAAAGAATAAAGGATCACACAAAGTTGGGGAAAAGGCAGCGCTTATTAGGTGGAAAAAAAAAAAAAAAAAGAGACCACCTATTAGTCTTTTATGGCTTCAATCCGCTTCATTGCCCCACATAATACCTTGCCATAATTTTGAGATACTCATTTTAATCAAAACTTTCAAAAACTTCATAAGATATGCAGCACAAAAGCCAAAGAACCAGAATTTTAAAATATCCATTTTAAAAAGAGTATAAAAAAAGATTTTATTGGAATGTGGGCTTGTTAAACCTATTTGAAATCAGAGTCACGTAAAGGATTATAGCATGTACAACCAGAGACCCAAAGTAGATTAAGTGGAGAAGAAATCCCCCCCTACTAAACCTCGTAAATAAGGATATTGTGAGCCTCTTTCTGGTCACGATCCTTGACAGATCAATTTGGAGATTACCATAAATACTTAAAAATTCATCAATAGGGATTACTCGTGGTGATAAAGTAGCTTTGTTACCAATCAAGTTTTATTCCTAGTAATAACCCTACCGTGACTCCTAGTGTCGGTTCAACTCTTACCATGCAGTGTCTTCAAAAACAGCCACTGTTACTCATGCTAGCATCCCTAAGAATATATTACTGCTACAGTGATTGCCACTTCTCCTGTGAAAACTATTCTTGCCTACCACAGGGTAGGTTGGTCATTGTGATAGGTCAGGGATGTACCCTGACCTATCACACGATGACTGTACATGTCAGGTCAACTGTTGCCAAGACTCGTACTATTTTTGTGGCAGTTCTGATGTTATCAGTACTACTCCTATCAGGTCTACTCCTACTAAAACTGTAGGCCTACCTGCTATTTCTACCACTACCACGACTAGTGTATTATCTCAACCCCCCTGTCCCAGAATCCTTTTGCCTTCCCATCCCCCCATATAAAGAAAACTCTCAATTTAACTTATTAAAAACTCACCAGGAAACCTTTCCTCCTTCCTTTGCGCCTTATCCCCCCTGGCTACCCTACCAGTGACACTCTGGTTTGAGAGTTCCCACATGCAAAAATTATCCTGTGATGAAAAGCCACAAAAAATGATCCGCTCCATCCCATCGCCCAGTTAAAGTTTCACTCTTAAAGTCCAACCATAAACCAGTTAATACTTTACTGATTACCCGTGATTAGTCACATAAAACACACAGTTTCCCCTTTCTAATAGAAGAAAATTTTACAAAAGAGCAAAAAGATTTTACCAGCGGCTCTTTCAATTTAACCCCAACTTTTAAAAGTGAATCTCATCGCTTCCCACTTAAAAACCGGTTTAGTAGTCTCTCAGTTCAGGGTGGTGACTTCGAGCCTTACGAAAAACCTTCCTACAATACCTTGAATGACAAAATTTTACTTCTTGGGGATGTTCTCCCCACTTCCAGCATTAATTTTGATACTTACATCATGCTAAAGTTGCCTCAGAACAAACCTTTTTTGAAGAAATCTGCTGTTAAAGAGTTTAAAAAAAATACCTTATCATTTTCCCGTTTTTCTCCTTACGAACGCTGAAAGTTTGAATTCTGAAAAGTTAGTTGAGTTGAGGCAACAACAAAATTGATCCATATTGATGTAATTGCAGTTACTAAAGTCAAGGCACAAAACCCAGACCTCCTTAAAATGACTGGTTTTCAGGAGTTTATAAAGCCACACCCGGTTAAGCCCCCCTCCCCTGGGGAGAAAAGGAGGAGGAATAATGATCTTCTCAAAGGATTTTCTATCTCCTACCCTTATCCATGTACCAGGAGTACGTGACTGTGGTGAAATCATTTGGATATCTACAAAGCCCAAATGCCTACCGCGGCCTTACACTAACTTAATAATTTACTCTTTTTATTATTCACCAAGACAGAATGCTTGTTCTCGTCGTAATTTTCATGACTGGCTACAAGCAAGTCTTGTCTTTGTGACGACAAAGTATCCAAATGTCGACATCTTTATAGGAAGAGACGCAAACGAACTAAGTCTTAATTGTATGTGCAAAGATCAGAAGCCTAAGCAAATTGTTGATTTCCTTACTACAAAAGGTGGAACCAGTTTGGATGTTATTTGCATCAACTTTAAAACCTTCAACAATATCCCAACTACCCTTCCCCCCTCGGTGGTAGCTATCATTTCCTGCTATCTTTGAAACCACAGCTAGTTCTTAAAACCAATTATGCAGTTTCTGAATTTTCGTACCGGCCAATAATAAGTCAAGGTTTTTTTTATTTTGGATCTTGGATTACATCCGAGAGTTGAGATGATGTTTTGTCGTGTGTTAATCTTAATTCAATGGTTAGTTTGTTTCAAACGAAATTAATGACAAAAAAACAAAATTGTTTCCCAGAGGTTACCAAGAAGGTATACTCCTCAGATAAACCTTACATTAATGAAAAAATAAAAGGACTATCCCATTTGGTATTAAAACTTTTTCGCCTCGGAAAAAAGAGGAAGGCTTAACCTTCCGAAAACAAATAAAGAAAGAAATACGCCTTGCTGCTACTTGTTATGGTAAGAATAAATTAAAATACTCAAAACAGAGTAAACCTCAGCCATGGTTTAAGAAAGTGAAAGAAATAGGGCGTTGCTCGTGCAAGAACCTTGAATTTCTTTTGGATGAACCGCCTGAACAGACAGCCAATGAACTTAATAAACATCTAGATAGCATTGTGCAAATGTTCTTAACAAATCGTTCTCAAGTGCTTAAATATAAAAATGTTTATTTCAATCCCCTTCCTATCTTTTGTGGGGTCCCCCATGGAACTCTGATGGGTCCCATTTTATTCCTTATAATGGTTAATAGCCTAATGACTGACCACACAGAGCGATGGAAGTATGTGGACGACCTGTCTAAACTTGAGGTTTATCGACGAAATATTAAAAGCTCAAGTATGACATTACTTGACGAAGTCACACAGGAGGCTTCTCTGTCGAAGATAAAAGTAAACTCTAATAAATTGTCAGTTATGACAGTTAATTTTTTTAAAATAATCCCCCACTCTCACAAAACCCATTCCTTCCAAAATCTCTGTCACATGCATTAAACTACTTGGATGTGACAATAACGGCTGATTTGATGTGGGACGCCCATGTTAGAAATATCCTCAAATAAGCTTCCTCGTCGGTTTCTCTTCTAAAACTTTTGATAAAATTTTCGTGCCCCCCTAAGGATCTTATCCAACTTTATTGTTCTTTTATCCGCCCAGTACTCGAGTTTGCTTGTTCAGTGTGGCATTTCCGTCTTTCTTCAAAGCATATCTATATGATTGAAATTGTCTAAAAGCGAGCACATAGAATAATAAATAGTGAAGGGAAGGCTCCATATCATTATACTACTACTACTAACAACTCATCGCAGTGACAAGCTACCTGAGGCCAAAACAGCTAACCACGCTCCTCCTTGATCCCGAACTATTCAAAGCCTCCCTATTTAAACCCTCCCAGGAAGTTCCCATTTGCTTTAAATCTTTCTTTCTGACATCCTCCCACCCCAGACGAGGACGACCAGCTTTCCGTTTAGCCCTAGACGGTTGGCCGAAAAGGACAATCTTCGGTAATATGTCATCCTTCATACGGACAACGGGCCCTAGCAACCTCAACCTTTCTTTCATTATAGCCCTAGAAAGCGGGATTGAACCAGTTTTTTTCGTACAGCCTACTTTTTGAAATACGGTCAGTCAGCCGAGTACCCGGAACAATCCGTAAGCAATTTCTCTGGAAAACATCTAGCAAACCTTCATCCGCTTTTCCGAGAACCCATGCTTCCGAGCCATATTTGACCACTGCCATCACTGTAGCTTCTAATATTCTAATCTTGGTTTGTAGACTTATCTTCCTGTTCTTCCAAAGTTTTTAACTGTGAAAAAATACCTTGAGCCTTGGCTATTCTACTTTTAACATCTTCAATGCTCCTACCGTCTTTACTAATAATACTACCGAGGTAAGAGATTAATAAACCAGCTGATCAATCTTTTCGTTACCAAACGTCACCTATTCGTCTTCACTTATTCCTACCCTTAGTGACTTAGTCTTCTTAAAATTAATTTTCAAACCTATTCTAGCACCCTAAACTCGCAAACCCTCTCAAAGTTTATTCATTTTGCTCATACTTTCATCTAGGATGCGTATCATCAGCATAATTTTAAGTCCAGAAGACTTTTTCCTCTATATTTGATTCTGTGGTCTCCCATTGCCTTTCAAGAACTCCTTAAGACAAAGTTCATCAAAATAATCCATATAAAGAGGGATAGAACACAATCCTGCTTAACTCCTGGTTTAATGCAAAACCAGCAGCTAGCCTCATTTCCTACTTTAACCGCAGCAGTGTTATTCTCCTACATAGCACTAATAACTTTAATGTATTTGTCTGGTATACCATACAAGCATAAGACCGTTGCTAAAGCTCTTCTATCAGCAGAATCGAACGGTTGCTCATAATCTATATAACTGAGGACCAAAGGTGTTTGAAAACTCAGTCACTACTAGGTAAGTTCAAGCTCACCACGTTGGCCGCGAGAAGGAACCTTCTGTGCCTTAGTTTAGTTACCAAGACCCTGTCTGTTCCCCAATCCACGTTCCTTCATTCCCGAAGCCTACCTTCCCGCCCGCAATAGACCGTCCCGTATAAACTGCCAAAAAATCCCTAAACTGACTCCCATCCCCGCTAAAAATGAAAGATATCGCAAGAGTTTTGCTGAGCTGTATAATAACCAGGAAGTCTAATGAATAATATATATATATATATATATATATATATATATATATATATATATATATATATATATATATATATATATATATATATATATATATATATATATATATATATATACATATATATATATATATATATATATATATATATATATATATATATATATATGTATATATATATATGTATATATATATATATATATATATATATATATATATATATATATATATATATATATATATATATATATATATATATATAAATGTATATATATCTATATATATATATATATATATATATATATATATATATATATATATATATATATATATATATATATATATATATATATATATATAAATATATTCATATATATATATATATATATATACATATACTTGTGCTTTTTAACGTGAATTTCAAGTTCAGCAAACATGCTGTGAATAGAAATTTTTAAAATAAAATTCTATTCTATTTTACTGCCACTCAAACCGCAGCTAATCCTACCACGACTATTCTAGCTGCCAGGGTGAACATTCAAATGTATATAAACTTTGGAGATGGATATGAATGTCAAAACTATCAATTGATAACGCTTTGTTGATCATAGGAAACAAAGTATGAGACCTACTAAAAGTCAAGCCACGGGCTTTAAAATATATCCAAAACCTCCATATGATATGAAATCCCTTATTTATGTCAGTCACAGATATAATAAATTATCGACCCAAATGCAGAGGTTGTTCATTTGGTGGAAATTTTTTTTTAACATAACTTAATTTGTCCCCAAATCTGTTACCCGCTGCGTCCTACCACTCATTAAATTCTAACTGATTAATAACATCACTCTTTTTCTAAGTCCATCATAACATGTACCATTATATACCATATAGTCTAGTAACTCTAAACTCTAGTTGTTTTAAAATGTGTATTTTTACTATAGCATGTTTTAGTCGTGAATGACCGGCCTTCTTAGCAACCTACCTTAGGCTGTACTAACACAAAATGAAAAAAAAATGCTTCTGAAGAGCTACCCCCGAGACACAAAAAACTATAGATGGCAGCTTTCAATGAGATATTAAAACTTTTGTGCTGGTAGTCGCGCAACCAGAATCTTATAATAAAGGTAAAACTAACATAGGTTATTAGATTTTGATAAGTTTTTCTTATGTTATTTAATAAAATATGGGTAAAACATACAAGGTGCGTGAATCCAATATCCAGGAGAAAGTGAACAAGCATAAACTCTGGTGTGATCTTCGTAAAATATTAAACTAAAAAAAAAATGAACTGAAAGTAAGGAGTGAAAGTAACGAAGTGTTCAACTGAAAGAAGGAGTGAAGGAGTGAAAGTAAGTGTGTGTAACAAAAACTGTTCCGTACATGAGAGAAATAGCCTCATCTACGTCCCTCATGTATGGAACAGCTTCTGTTCGTTTTAGTTTTCAATGTTTTACTCATTAATTTCAGTTGAAATACATTTTTAAAAATTTATTTATGATCTCTTTTTTTCAAATAATGCCGAGAAATCTGGCTCCCCCTCCTTGGAAAATTCTCTTTCCCTACAGAAAGTTTCCCTCCTGGAAACTTCCTCCCACTTAATATCTCCCCCAGAAAATTCCTCGCTCCAAAAATCTCCCGGACAGGTTCATCCTCGCTGAAAATTCCCCTCGAAAAATTTCTTGCGAACGATTTTGCCAGAAAATTTCTCCTTAGCATACTTTTATAGAAGACTTAACTTTCTGATCGTTTTTCAAATCATTCCAAAAATCCCCTTTCCGTCGAATTTTTTTTTCCTAGAAATCAACCTCTCCCTCTTTAGTGGAAAGCTTCTCCCGTGGAAAATTCTCGCATGGAGATTTTTCCCGCGGAAATCCCTTCCCTTATGGAAAAATCTTCCAGATATTTCTATCCCCACTGATGAATTTTCCCCTTAACATCTCCACATGCAAAATTGAGTCGGCAAAGAGAAAGTAAGACAAGCAAAAAGAATTTCGTATAGGGATTCCCTCAGTATTGTATTTTCCTTGGAAAACTCACCCCAGATACTTCTCTCCCCACGGAAATATCCACATGGAAAATCCCCCCCCAAAAATTCCTCAACCCCCCCCCCCGATGTATGTGTGCTTGGACAAATTTCTTAACTTACAACCCTTTCCTCTGGTGCTGTGGGGGTCATATTATTACCAACGACATAATAATTCGATCTTTCAAATATGCTTAACCCTTTCAGACCTGAACATTGAAAGAGTGCTTGAAAAATTCTGAAACCTTACAATAATAATCAACGTAAGCTTCGTTTCAACTTAATTTCAACTTCAATTATTTATTTCATTCTCAAACTGAAGTAGAAATGGTTACCATAAGGCCAGCTTAGGATAAAAAAGATAAATTTCACTGAATATGGAAGTTTATAAGACAGTTTCTGTCTCCATTTAGACACAACCAAACCTTACATTTAACGCAGAGAATTCGGCTAGTTTCACCCCTTGGACATTTTCCGTACCGGCAACGTCCTTTTTCGACCATGTTGGGTAGATGGCCAGCAGTGTCATATCGCATCGATTCTGACGGCATGCCTGCTTCTGGAGTTTTTGTTTTTCGCATTGTAGGACCACTGACAGAGGGTCGACCAGCACGAGGACTATTGACAACTCCTGACACTATCAAGGATCTGCAAATATCCATCTTGAATTCCATCAAGGACACATGCTGCTTAGCCAGGTCTTCGCACTCTTGCCTCTGTAGAAGCCAAGGATTGTTCACAGCTAAGTCAAGGAAATAATTCACTATCCGCATGTACCATTTCTTGGACCGTATGTCAGTGCGGTAGAGCTCCAGAAGCATATCAGACAAGTCTTCGACACCCCTTGACTTGTTGTACTTATAGACAACACATGGTTAATCTACAAGAACATGTCTATGAGTGTTTTTATCCCGCCTTTGACACTGGTTAATTGAAGCTACGGAAGAAAACGATAAGGCCGTTTGAGTTGGTTTATTGTGAAACCACTACACAATGGAGACTTACGTGTGCCTCTAAAGTCTATATTCATAGTCTCCACGCCCTTTCTTTTTCAATGATTCATCACTTTTCAAAATTACACCTTTCATACGATTACTCCTTATCTTCCCACATGATTCAATCCCGTGATTGGTGCGTAAGGTATGAATAAGGTCAATAGATGTGTAAAAATTGTCGAAGTACAGCTTGAAATTCATTCCCCGTGGCACATTGTCTATCAGTCTAAGGACAACGTCAGCACCCAGCCCAAAGGACTAGCCGGAACTGAGCCTTTTCCTGTGTAGATTTTTAGGTCATAGAAAATCCCACTCACGCCCGCTCTCGTAAACACTTTGACATCCCATGAATGAGGCGTATCTTTCAAGTACTGTTTGAAACTTCGCCGACCTTTGAACGGAATCATCTGTTCGTCTACACTTTGTCTCTCCTTTGGTGGTATGATTTTTAGATTTTCTCGGAGCTCGTCATACATTGGTCTGATTTTGTGCAGCTTATCATGACCAGTTTGATCAGATGGCACTGCTAAGCCATCGTTATTGATATGAAAAACTGCCGAATCATGAAAAATCTTTCACGGCTCATAGCCTCTGAGATTGGAGTGTATCGGAAAGTGCGCTCCCAGTACATCCTCATAGCTAGTAGCTTTATAATACTTGTGAGCCTCAGTACTCCAAGTAACCGATTCATCTCATGCTGGATCAGCTTTAGGGCAATCCTAGCGTTTGTTTCCCTTGCTGCATGCAGATTGGTTTGTTCAAATAATCCAGCAACGATGTTATCTGTGATGAAAGTTCTGAATAAATCAATGGGTAAGTGAATTTCTGTTGCTTTCGGGAGGGAAGCTTTCCATGTGATATCAGGGGGCTCAATCTTTTTTCTTAGCCACTTGTATTCTTTTGTGGCATCTTAGTTTTTCATTGATGCGGTGGGGAGGGTTGGAGAAGAAATAGGTGACGAGCTTGTCGATTGGATGGGAGATGGTTGGACTTCAGTAGTGGGGAATGTAGTGGCTTCTCCAGCATCAAATTGGTCATCTACAACCGTAAAAATTTTCAAATAGTTCAACATGCTGAGAGGTAAGTCTTCTGTAGGATCGTCAACTGGCTGAACAGGCTGTAGGGTGGTATATGTGAAACTGGCACCAGGGGTTGGATTTCATAACGGATCAGACTCGTCGTCACCATCACACATGATTTCCATCTCAGACTCGCCGTCTGGTAGCAGAACTATCTCTGCAGCTCACTCTTGGGTGAGCATCTCTCTTACACGTTGGCTCCTCTCTTCAAAAACGTTTTCTTTCTCTTTTCGTGGTTCGGATTTTTGACCAGACAAAGAGAGGCTCGCTGTCCCCCGAAGGGACAATTATAATCAGAACAAGGGTGCCTGGATACTTATGTTTTGTCAGATTATGACAATCAGAATGAAGTGCCTCATGAATAAAAAACAGTGAAGCAAAAAAAAGAATATAGAGCACAATCAACAAGTAAAAACAAAATAGTATATGAGAAGCATCATCAAAAACGGAGATCAGCACCGCCGGTTTGGACCTTAAGGGTCTAGTGCCGCATCCTTTACCTTTACCTTTTATCTTCAAAAACTACCTGTCTCAAAACCTAAAGTTACCATATGGTAACCGTAAATAGAAACACAGAAATGGGGGGTGAAGATAAAAGTAAATAAGATTCATATAAATACAGGCTAAAAGTAAAGACTTTAAGGAACAAAACCAGGTAATAAAAACTAAAAAACTCACCTGTATCATTTTCATCATCGCTGTCAAAATCAGCTAATTTTTGCTTTTTAGGCATCGTAAAAAACTACTGTTTTCCCTGATCAGCTGACGACTTACGGAGCCATCTAGGAGAATAAAAAGTATCGCAACACCGAGGGCCGAACTTGTGCTATCTGATGGTGTTAAGTTCGAAAGCTGTATCTGAACTACAAAAGAAACTAGGTACGTGGAAGGAACGGTTACCATATGGTTACCTACGGAATGAAAGGGTTAACAAAATATTTAACTCAAAATTTTGATCGAATGACTTTGGGGAAAGCGAAAGCGGGGAAGGGGGGCTTCTTGACCCTCAATATTTTTGGTCGCATAAAAAGGACTCTAGAATTCCTAATTTCCATTTGAACGAGACCTAAACCGATATTATAGCACCGTTGGTTCGATACAATTCACCCCTGGGTAAAAACAAAACAAAAAAAAAGAAAAAAAGAGAAAAAAACGCATATGTGATCTTTCTTCTCGCGCTTGTGAATTTTGACTCGAGGAGCATGGGCTTGCAAAGCCTGTAGATTTTCTCTCTTGCATTTAAAAAGTCTAATTATAGTTCGCATAATTACAAGATTTGGTTTTAAGATGTTTTATTAGCTTTTATGCATCATTAGAATGAGATACAACCTACTGGTCCCTGTATAACACAATGCCATCTAAACAACAATCAATTTAACCATTTTGAATTCTGAAGAACATCTCCAAATTCCTTTAAGCGGATTACCTTGGAATAGGTAATTTGATCGGATATATCGGTATACAACTTTTAAATATTAAACTAAAGAAAAAAAAACAAGTTTGTTTTAACTGAAAGTAAGGAGCGACATTAAAACTTAAAACGAACAGAAATTATTCCGTATATGAAAGGATATGTCCCCTCCTCAATGCCTTGCTCTTTACGGTAAAGTCTTTTAGTGTTTTAAAAAATAGAGTTGGGAGACAGAGTCAAACTTTATCGTAAAGAAAGAGGCATTGAGGAGGGGACAGCCCCTTTCATATACGGAATAATTTCTGTTCGTTTTAAGTTTTAATGTCGCTCCTTACTTTGAGTTAAAACAAACTTGTTTTTATTTTTATTTAATTTCTGAACATTTTTGAATTAATGCAGGTTTGGTTTTAGCTCAGTGTACCCAAATAATTAAAACGAAATTTGTATATTAATTTTACTTTTTTTTAGTTAAATGGCCTTCTCGAAAGTTGTTTAATTTTATTTACAAACGTGTTTTACTAGTAATAAGTATATGTAACTTATGAATTAACTTACATAACGAACTTCTATATTCGTATATTTTTGTCACGTATATTAGGGAGTTCACCCCCTAGTCAATAGCTCGCTCTTTACGCTAAAGTTCAAATTTTATTTTAATTCTTTAAGAATGACTCCTTAATCACAAAGGCAGTTTTTAGAATAAATAGCTCTTAGGGAAATACTAAGAAAACTTTAGCGTAAAGAGCAAGGTATCGACTAGGGGGCAAACCCCATAATATAGGCTACGTAATAATTTCTGTTCGTTTTAAGTTTTGACGTTGCTCCTTACTTTCAGTTGAAAAAATTGTTCTTTTTACTTAATTTCTGATCTTTTTTTTAAATAATGCTGGGAAATCCGGTACCTCCTTCATAGCAATGTCCCTTCCGCCATAAAACGTCCTCCATAGAAACATCCTCCTATGTAACCCCAGACCCCCCCCACTAACAGAAAAATCCCCCCTGAAAAGGTCTGTATCAAACAGTTCGTGGTAAGAAACTGTAAGTAAGGAGCGACCCGGCTCAATAGTAACCGAAACTCGAAAAAACGGAATGTTGAAACCAATAGATACATCAAAAGAATCAGATTTTTATGCTGACTTCAAATATATAAGTGTCATCAACTTTAGTCCTACTTATCAAAAGTTGAGCGAGCCTGAGAAAATTTTCCTTATTTTTGAAAAAAGGTGAAAACACCCCTTAAAAGTCATAGAACCCTAAATATCACACCATCAGTTTCAGCGTATCAGAGAACTCTACTGTAGAGGTTTCAAGCTCCTATCTGCAAAAATGTGGAATTTTGTATTTTTTGCCAGGAAAAAGATCACGGATGTGTGTTTATTATTATTTTTTTCCCAGAGGAGATCGTATCGACCCAGTGGCCCGTAAGAGGGCTAATTCAAACGCAAATTAAAAGTTCTAGTGGCCTTTTTAAGTGACCAAAAAATTGGAGTGCACCTAGGCCCCCTTCCACTCTCATTTTTTCCCAGAATCTTCCGATCAAAATTTTGAGATAGCCATGTTGTGCATGGTCGAAAAATATAATAACTATGTGTTTGAGGATGACTTAATCTCCCAAAGTCCCCGGGGGAAGGGCTGCCAGTTATGAGCTTTGCCAAATGTTTTGTATTTTTTATTGGGAATTATACAGACTTTTTCAGGGGGAATATTTTCTGGTCTTAGGGGCTTGGGTGGGTCGGGGGTTGCGTGAAAGGATGTTTTCAAGGAGGAAGTTTTCATGGGGGAAGGAACATTTCTATTAAGGGGGCGCCAGATTTCCCAGCATTATTTAATGCTGGGAAAGCATTAAATAATGCTGCCCCCCCACTACCAGAAAAATCCCCCCTGAAAAGGTCTGTATCAAACAGTTCGTGGTAAGAAACTGTAAATAAGGAGTGACCCGGCTTAATAGTAACCGAAACTCGAAAAAAAGGAATTTGAAACCAATAGATACATCAAAAGAATCAGATTTTTATGCTAACTTCAAATATATAAGTGTCATCAACTTTAGTTCTACTTATCAAAAGTTGAGCGAGCCTGAGAAAATTTTCCTTATTTTTGAAAAAAGGTGAAAACACCCCTTAAAAGTCATAGAACCCTAACAAAAAGCACACCATCAGTTTCAGCGTATCAGAGAACTCTACTGTAGAGGTTTCAAGCTCCTATCTGAAAAAATGTGGAATTTTGTATTTTTGCCAGGAAAAAGATCACGGATGTGTGTTTATTATTATTTTTTTCCCCAGAGGAGATCGTATCGACCCAGTGATCCGCAGGAGGGCTAATTCAAACGGAAATTAAAAGTTCTAGTGGCCTTTTTAAGTGACAAAAAATTGGAGTGCACCTAGGCCTCCTTCCACTCTCATTTTTTCCCAAAATCTCCCGATCAAAATTTTGAGATAGCCATGTTGTTCAGCATGGTCGAAAAATATAATAACTATGTGTTTGAGGACGACTTAATCTCCCAAAGTCCCCGGGGGAAGGGCTGCCAGTTATGAACTTTGCCAAATGTTTACAGTAGAATAGATCCATGCAGTTCTAGGAGGCCCCCGTACCAAACAGGTTTTTCTGGAAAGAGTTTAATAATTCCTGACTAAATTGACTTTGAGTTTCACAAAATGTTCATAACCGCATGATTAGTAACAATTTTACGCTTGAGTATGCAAAGAGGAGGCTCGCTGAAGGAGGTGTCAGTGACCAGATAATCTTGAATAAGAAAAACAAATCTGTTCTTCATCTTATGAAATACGGAAGTACTTGACTCTTGTTTCGAGTTTTAACGGACAAGTTTTTGAAAAGCAGACAGTTTTTTTTTCTTGTTTAGCATTTGCAAAAAAGGGGTAATTAGTGAGTGGAAAATTTTTTAATGCATTTACAATCGGAGATGTTTGATTATAACTTGATTTGTGGTTGGGATTTGAATAAAAGAAATGGTTATGTTATTTGCTTGCGTGTATAGGAATTCCCAGGTTATTTGCTTGCAGGTATAGATATTCACATGTTATTTGCTTGTGTATAGGAATTCCCATGTTATTTGCTTGCGTGTATAGGAATTCCCATGTTATTTGCTTGCATGTATAGTAATTCCCATGTTATTTGCGTGCATGTATAGGAATTCCCATGTTATTTGACTGCTTGCATAGGAATTCCCATGTTATTTGCTTGCTTTTATATGAATTCCCATGTTATTTGATTTCTTTTATAGTAAGTCCTATGTTATTTGCTTGCTTGTATAGGAATTCCCTGGTTATTTGCTTGCGTGTATAGGAATTCCCATGTTATTTGCTTGCCTGTATAGGAAGTCCCATGTTATTTGCGTGCTTGGATAGGAATTCCCTTGTTATTGGCTTGCTTGGATAGGAAGGCCATTGTTATTTGCTTTCATGTACAGGAATTACCTTGTTATTTGCATGCGTATGTAGGAAGTTACAAGTTATTTGCGTTAGCTTATAGGAATTGCCTTTGTTTTTGATTCCATATATAGGAACTCCCAGGTTGTTTGCTTGAATGTTTAGGACTTGCCAGGTTCTTTTGGTTCCGTTTATAGTAATACCATGGTTATTTGATTTATGGTTAATTAATACCATGGTTATTTGCTTGCTTGTATAGGAATTCCCTTGTTATTTGCTTGCTTGTATAGGAATTCACATGTTATTTGCTTGCGTGTATAGGAATTCCCATGTTATTTGCTTGCTTGTATAGGAATTCCCAAGTTATTTGCATCCGTGTATAGGAATTCCCATGTTATGTGCTTGCATGTATAGGAATTCCCTTGGGATTTGCATGCTTGTATAGGAATTCCAATGTTATTTGCTTGCTTGTATAGGAATTACTATGTTATTTGCTTGCTTGTATAGGAATTCCCATGTTATTTGCTTGCGTGTATAGGAATTCCCTTGTTATTTGCTTACATGTATAGGAATTCCCAAGTTATTTGCTTGCTTGTGTAGTAATTACCGTGTTATTTGCTTGCTTGTATAGGAATTCCTATGTTATTTGCTTGCTTGTATAGGAATTCCCCTGTTATTTTCTTGCTTGTATAGGAATTCCCAAGTTATTTGCTTGCGTGTATAGGAATTAACAAGTTATTTGATTGCTTGTATAGGAACTCCCATGTTATTTGCTTGAATGTATAGGTATTTCCACGTTATTTTGCTTGCGTGTATAGGAATTCCCATGTTATTTGCTTGCGTGTATAGGAATTCCCATGTTATTTGCTTGCATGTCTGTGTGAGCCTCTTTTGGCTGTTTGTGTCTTTTCGGGCAATGTGTCTCTTTGTTGGATGTGTGCGTCTCTTGTCTCTTTGGGCTTTGTGTCTCTTTGAGCTGTTTGAGTCTTTTTGGTCTGTTTGTGTGTCTCTTTGAGCTGTTTGAGTCCTTTTGATCTGTTTGTGTCTCTTTGGGCTGTTTGAGTCTTTTTTGGGCTGTGTTTGTCTCTTTGGGCTTCTGTCTCTTTGGGCTGTCTGTGTTTCTTTGGGCTATGTGTATCTCTTTGGGTTGTTTGAGTCATTTTGGTCTGTGTGTCTTTCTTTTGGCTGTTTGTGTATCTTTGGGGTCGTGTGTGCCTATTTGGGCTTTGTTTGTCTCTTTGGTACGTTTGAATCTTTTGGTGTGTGTGTCTGTTTTGGCGGTTTTTTTTTTGGTCTGTGGTTGGTTCTTTTGGGTTTTTTCGTATGTTTTTGCTGTGCTTATAGTTTGAATTTTTTAGTCTCTTTTTTATGTTTTTTTATATTTTAGCTGTTTGAGTCTTTTTTGGGCTGTGTTTGGCTCTTTGGAATTCTGTCTCTTTGGGCTGTTTGTGTTTCTTTGGGCTATGGGTGTCTCTTTGGGCTGTTTGAGTCATTTTAGTCTGTGTGTGTGTGTCTCTTTAGTATGTATGTCTCTTTGGGCAGTTTTATTCGTTTTGGTCTGTGTGTGTTTCTTTTGGTTGTTTGGGTCCCTGAGAGGCCATGTGTGTCTCTTTGGGCAAGGTGTGTCTCTTTGGATGGTTTGACTCTTTTTGGTACGGTGGTCTCTGTATGGACGTGTTTTTGTTTCTCTTTTATCTGTTTGTGTGTCTCTTTTGGCTGTGTGTTTATGTTAGGCCTGTGTGTATTTCTATTTAGCCTGTGTGTTTCTCTTTGGGCAGTGTTTGTCTCTTTATGCTGTATATATCTTTGGGCAGTTTGAATCTTTATGGTCTGTGTGTGCCTCTTTTGGCTGTTTGTGTCGTTTTGGGCTTTGTGTCTATCTGTTGGATGTGTGCGTCTCTTTGGGCCGTGTGCGTCTCTTTGAGCTGTATGTGCCTCTTTGAGCTGTGGGTGTCTCTTTGTGATGTGTGTGTCTCTTTAGGCTGTGTGTGTCTCGTTGGACTGTTTGTCTTTTTTGGGTGTTTGAGTCTTATTGGTCTATGTTTGTCTCTTTGGGCTGTTTGTGTCTCTTTGGGCTGTGTATGTTTATTTGGGCTTTGTGTGTCTCTTTGAGCTATGTGTCAATACGTTTAAGCAATAAATATATTTAAGCTTAACCCGTCTTTATTCTTTAGAATAGTTCTATTGTAAGCATGTAACAAACTCGTTCCTGAAGTCACCTCTTGGATACACAAAGCAGAAACTTCATTTAAGAAACTATGAAAAAATTGTAATTAAGTAATAAATTCTTTCTTGAGGTCACCTCTTGGATACACAATACAGAAATTTCATTAAGGAAATTATGAAAAAATTGTAAGTAAGTAGCAAATTCTTTCTTGAATTCACCAGCTGGATAAACAAAAAGACATTTCGTTCAAGAAATTATGACAAAATTCTAAGTAAGTAACAAACTCTTTCTTGAAGTTACCTCATG